>NW_027045329.1:300000-565277 GCF_963576615.1 Watersipora subatra
GAAAAATGTAAAGTTCCAATTTCAACCAAACATGCTAGAAATGCTCCAATTGAACTAATTAGCTTATTGAGAGATTATTGCAATTGTCTGACAAAAGTGAAAAATGTAAATTTCCAATTTCAACCAAACATGCTAGAAATGCTCCAATTGAGCTAATTAGCTCATTGTGAGAATATTACAAACGTCTAACAAAATTGAAAAATGTAAATTTCCAATTTCAACCAAACATGCTAGAAATGCTCCAATTGAGCTAATTAGCTTATTGTGAGAATATTGCAATTGTCTGACAAAAGTGAAAAATGTAAATTTCCAATTTCAACCAAACATGCTAGAAATGCTCCAATTGAGCTAATTAGCTTATTGTGAGAATACTACAAACGTCTGACAAAACTGAAAAATGTAAATTTCCAATTTCAACCAAACATGCTAGAAATGCTCCAATTGAGCTAATTAGCTTATTGTGAGAATATTGCAATTGTCTGACAAAAGTGAAAAATGTAAATTTCCAATTTCAACCAAACATGCTTGAAATGCTCTAATTGAGCTAATTAGCTTATTGTGAGAATATTACAAATGTCTGACAACACTGAAAAATGTAAATTTCTAATTTCAACCAAACATGCTAGAAATGCTCCAAATGAGCTAATTAGCTTATTGAGAGAATATTGCAACTGTCTGACAAAAGTGAAAAATGTAAATTTCCAATTTCAACCAAACATGCTAGAAATGCTCCAATTGAGCTAATTAGCTTATTGTGAGAATACTGCAATTGTCTGACAAAAGTGCAAAATGTAAATTTCCAACTTCAACCAAACATGCTAGAAATGCTCCAATTGAGCTAATTAGCTTATTGTGAGAATATTACAAACGTCTAACAAAACTGAAAAATGTAAATTTCCAATTTCAACCAAACATGCTAGAAATGCTCCAATTGATCTAATTAGCTTATTGTGAGAATATTGCAATTGTCTGACAAAAGTGAAAAATGTAAATTTCCAATTTCAACCAAACATGCTAGAAATGCTCAAATTGCGCAAATAAGCCTACTGTAAGAATTTTACAAACGTCTGACAAAACTGAAAAATGTAAATTTCCAATTTCAACCAAACATGCTAGAAATGCTCCAATTGAGCTAATTAGCATATCTTGAGAATATTACAAACGTCTGACAACACTGAAAAATGTAAATTTCCAACTTCAACCGAACATGCTAGAAATGCTCCAATTGAGCTAATTAGCTTATTGTGAGAATATTGCAATTGTCTGACAAAAGTGAAAAATGTAAATTTCCAATTTCAACCAAACATGCTAGAAATGCTCCAATTGAGCTAATTAGCTTACTGTGAGAATATTACAAACGTCTAACAAAATTGAAAAATGAAAATTTCCAATTTCAACCAAACATGCTAGAAATGCTCCAATTGAGCTAATTAGCTCATTGTGAGAATATTGCAATTGTCTGACAAAAGTGAAAAATGTAAATTTCCAATTTCAACCAAACATGCTTGAAATGCTCTAATTGAGCTAATTAGCTTATTGAGAGAATATTGCAATTGTCAGACAAAACTGAAAAATGTAAATTTCCAATTTCAACCAAACATGCTAGAAATGCTCCAATTGAGCTAATTAGCTTATTGTGAGAATATTACAAACGTCTGACAAAATTGAAAAGTGTAAATTTCCAATTTCAACCAAACATGCTAGAATAGCTCCAATTGAGCTAACTAGCTTATTGTGAGAATATTGCAATTGTCTGACAAAAGTGAAAAATGTTATTTTCCAATTTCAACCAAACATGCTAGAAATGCTCCAATTGAGCTAATTAGCTTATTGTGACAATATTACAAACGTCTGACAAAAGTGAAAAATGTAATTTTCCAATTTCAACCAAACATGCTAGAAATGCTCCAATTGAGCTAATTAGGTTATTGTGAGAATATTACAAACGTCTGACAACACTGAAAAATGTAAATTTCTAATTTCAACCAAACATGCTAGAAATGCTCCAAATGAGCTAATTAGCTTATTGAGAGAATATTGCAATTGTCTGACAAAAGTGAAAAATGTAAATTTCCAATTTCAACCAAACATGCTAGAAATGTTCCAATTGAGCTAATTAGCTTATTGTGAGAATATTGCAATTGTCTGACAAAAGTGAAAAATGTAAATTTCCAATTTCAACCAAACATGCTAGAAATGCTCCAATTGAGCTAATTAGCTTATTGTGAGAATATTGCAATTGTCTGACAAAAGTGAAAAATGTAAATTTCCAATTTCAACCAAACATGCTAGAAATGCTCAAATTGCGCAAATAAGCCTACTGTAAGAATTTTACAAACGTCTGACAAAACTGAAAAATGTAAATTTCCAATTTCAACCAAACATGCTTGAAATGCTCTAATTGAGCTAATTAGCTTATTGAGAGAATATTGCAATTGTCAGACAAAACTGAAAAATGTAAATTTCCAATTTCAACCAAACATGCTAGAAATGCTCCAATTGAACTAATTATCTTATTGAGAGAATATTACAAACGTCTGACAAAATTGAAAAATGTAAATTTCCAATTTCAACCAAACATGCTAGAATAGCTCCAATTGAGCTAACTAGCTTATTGTGAGAATATTGCAATTGTCTGACAAAAGTGAAAAATGTAATTTTCCAATTTCAACCAAACATGCTAGAAATGCTCCAATTGAGCTAATTAACTTATTGTGACAATATTACAAACGTCTGACAAAAGTGAAAAATGTAAATTTCCAATTTCAACCAAACATGCTAGAAATGCTCCAATTGAGCTAATTAGCTTATTGTGAGAATATTACAAACGTCTGACAACACTGAAAAATGTAAATTTCTAATTTCAACCAAACATGCTAGAAATGCTCCAAATGAGCTAATTAGCTTATTGAGAGAATATTGCAATTGTCTGACAAAAGTGAAAAATGTAAATTTCCAATTTCAACCAAACATGCTAGAAATGTTCCAATTGAGCTAATTAGCTTATTGTGAGAATATTGCAATTGTCTGACAAAAGTGAAAAATGTAAATTTCCAATTTCAACCAAACATGCTAGAAATGCTCCAATTGAGCTAATTAGCTTATTGTGAGAATATTACAAACGTCTGACAAAACTGAAAAATGTAAATTTCCAATTTCAACCAAACATGCTAGAAATGCTCCAATTGAGCTAATTAGCTTATTGTGAGAATATTACAAAAGTCTGACAAAACTGAAAAATGTAAATTTCTAATTTCAACCAAACATGCTAGAAATGCTCCAATTAAGCTAATTAGCTTATTGAGAGAATATTGAAATTGTCTGACAAAAGTGAAAAATGTAATTTTCCAATTTCAACCAAACATGCTAGAAATGCTCCAATTGAGCTAATTAGCTTATTGTGAGAATATTGCAATTGTCTGACAAAAGTGAAAAATGTTAATTTCCAATTTCAACCAAACATGCTAGAAATGCTCCAATTGAGCTAATTAGCTTATTGTGAGAATACTACAAACGTCTGACAAAACTGAAAAATGTAAATTTCCAATTTCAACCAAACATGCTAGAAATGCTCCAATTGAGCTAATTAGCTTATTGTGAGAATATTGCAATTGTCTGACAAAAGTGAAAAATGTAAATTTCCAATTTCAACCAAACATGCTTGAAATGCTCTAATTGAGCTAATTAGCTTATTGTGAGAATATTACAAATGTCTGACAACACTGAAAAATGTAAATTTCTAATTTCAACCAAACATGCTAGAAATGCTCCAAATGAGCTAATTAGCTTATTGAGAGAATATTGCAACTGTCTGACAAAAGTGAAAAATGTAAATTTCCAATTTCAACCAAACATGCTAGAAATGCTCCAATTGAGCTAATTAGCTTATTGTGAGAATATTGCAATTGTCTGACAAAAGTGCAAAATGTAAATTTCCAACTTCAACCAAACATGCTAGAAATGCTCCAATTGAGCTAATTAGCTTATTGTGTGAATAATGCAATTGTCTGACAAAAGTGAAAAATGTAAATTTCCAATTTCAACCAAACATGCTAGAAATTCTCAAATTGCGCAAATAAGCCTACTGTAAGAATTTTACAAACGTCTGACAAAACTGAAAAATGTAAATTTCCAATTTCAACCAAACATGCTAGAAATGCTCCAATTGAGCTAATTAGCATATCTTGAGAATATTACAAACGTCTGACAACACTGAAAAATGTAAATTTCCAATTTCAACCAAACATGCTTGAAATGCTCTAATTGAGCTAATTAGCTTATTGTGAGAATATTACAAACGACTGACAAACCTGAAAAATGTAAATTTCCAATTTTAACCAAACATGCTAGAAATGCTCCAATTGAGCTGATTAGCTTATTGTGAGAATATTACAAACGTCTGACAAAAGTGAAAAATGTAAATTTCTAATTTCAACCAAACATGCTAGAAATGCTCCAATTAAGCTAATTAGCTTATTGTGAGAATATTACAAACGTCTAACGAAACTGAAAAATGTAAATTTCCAATTTCAACCAAACATGCTAGAAATGCTCCAATTGAGCTAATTAGCTTATTGAGAGAATATTGCAATTTTCTGACAAAAGTGAAAAATGTAATTTTCCAATTTCAACCAAACATGCTAGAAATGCTCCAATTGAGCTAATTAGCTTATTGTGAGAATATTGCAATTGTCTGACAAAAGTGAAAAATGTAAATTTCCAATTTCAACCAAACATGCTAGAAATGCTCCAATTGAGCTAATTAGCTTATTGTGAGAATATTACAAACGTCTGACAAAACTGAAAAATGTAATTTTCCAATTTCAACCAAACATGCTAGAAATGCTCCAATTGAGCTAATTAGCTTATTGTGAGAATATTACAAACGTCTAACGAAACTGAAAAATGTAAATTTCCAATTTCAACCAAACATGCTAGAAATGCTCAAATTGAGCTAATTAGCTTATTGTGGGAATATTACAAACGTCTAACAAAACTGAAAAATGTAAATTTCCAATTTCAACCAAACATGCTAGAAATGCTCCAATTGAGCTAATTAGCTTATTGTCAGAATATTGCAATTGTCTGACAAAAGTGAAAAATGTAAATTTCCAATTTCAACCAAACATGCTAGAAATGCTCCAATTGAGCTAATTAGCTTATTGTGACAATATTACAAACGTCTGACAAAACTGAAAAATATAATTTACCTATTTCAACCAAACATGCTAGAAATGCTCAAATTGAGCTAATTAGCTTATTGTGGGAATATTACAAACGTCTAACAAAACTGAAAAATGTAAATTTCCAATTTCAACCAAACATGCTAGAAATGCTCCAATTGAGCTAATTAGCTTATTGTGAGAATATTGCAATTGTCTGACAAAAGTGAAAAATGTAAATTTCCAATTTCAACCAAACATGCTTGAAATGCTCCAATTGAGGTAATTAGCTTATTGTGAGAATATTGCAATTGTCTGACAAAAGTGAAAAATGTAAATTTCCAATTTCAATCAAACATGCTAGAAATGCTCAAATTGCGCAAATAAGCCTACTGTAAGAATTTTACAAACGTCTGACAAAACTGAAAAATGTAAACTTCCAATTTCAACCAAACATGCTAGAAATGCTCCAATTGAGCTAATTAGCTTATTGTGAGAATATTACAAACGTCTGACAAAAGTGAAAAATGTAAATTTCCAATTTCAACCAAACATGCTAGAAATGCTCCAATTGAGCTAATTAGCTTATTGTGAGAATATTGCAAACGTCTGACAACACTGAAAATGTATATTTCCAATTTCAACCGAAAATGCTAGAAATGCCCCAATTGAGCTAATTAGCTTATTGTGAGAATATTGCAATTGTCTGACAAAAGTGAAAAATGTAAATTTTCAATTTCAACCAAACATGCTAGAAATGCTCCAATTGAGCTAATTAGCTTATTGTGAGAATATTGCAATTGTCTGACAAAAGTGAAAAATGTAAATTTCCAATTTCAACCAAACATGCTAGAAATGCTCAAATTGCGCGAATAAGCCTACTGTAAGAATTTTACAAACGTCTGACAAAACTGAAAAATGTAAATTTCCAATTTCAACCAAACATGCTAGAAATGCTCCAATTGAGCTAATTAGCTTATTGTGAGAATATTGCAATTGTCTGACAAAAGTGAAAAATGTAAATTTCCAATTTCAACCAAACATGCTAGAAATGCTCCAATTGAGCTAATTACCTTATTGTGAGATTATTGCAATTGTCTGACAAAAGTGAAAAATGTAAATTTCCAATTTCAACCAAACATGCTAGAAATGCTCCAATTGAGCTAATTAGCTTATTGTGAGAATATTACAAATGTCTGACAACACTGAAAAGTGTAAATTTCCAATTACAACCAAACATGCTAGAAATGCTCCAATTGAGCTAATTAGCTTATTGTGAGAATATTACAAACGTCTGACAAAAGTGAGAAATGTAAATTTCCAATTTCAACCAAACATGCTAGAAATGCTCCAATTGAGCTAATTAGCTTATTGTGAGAATATTACAAACGTCTGACAACACTGAAAATGTATATTTCCAATTTCAACCGAAAATGCTAGAAATGCCCCAATTGAGCTAATTAGCTTATTGTGAGAATATTGCAATTGTCTGACAAAAGTGAAAAATGTAAATTTTCAATTTCAACCAAACATGCTAGAAATGCTCCAATTGAGCTAATTAGCTTATTGTGAGAATATTGCAATTGTCTGACAAAAGTGAAAAATGTAAATTTCCAATTTCAACCAAACATGCTAGAAATGCTCAAATTGCGCGAATAAGCCTACCGTAAGAATTTTACAAACGTCTGACAAAACTGAAAAATGTAAATTTCCAATTTCAACCAAACATGCTAGAAATGCTCCAATTGAGCTAATTAGCTTATTGTGAGAATATTGCAATTGTCTGACAAAAGTGAAAAATGTAAATTTCCAATTTCAACCAAACATGCTAGAAATGCTCCAATTGAGCTAATTACCTTATTGTGAGATTATTGCAATTGTCTGACAAAAGTGAAAAATGTAAATTTCCAATTTCAACCAAACATGCTAGAAATGCTCCAATTGAGCTAATTAGCTTATTGTGAGAATATTACAAATGTCTGACAACACTGAAAAGTGTAAATTTCCAATTACAACCAAACATGCTAGAAATGCTCCAATTGAGCTAATTAGCTTATTGCGAGAATATTGCAATTGTCTGACAAAAGTGAAAAATGTAAATTTCCAATTTCAATCAAACATGCTAGAAATGCTCAAATTGCGCAAATAAGCCTACTGTAAGAATTTTACAAACGTCCTACAAAACTGAAAAATGTAAATTTCCAATTTCAACCAAACGTGCTAGAAATGCTCCAATTGAGCTAATTAGCTTATTGTGAGAATATTACAAACGTCTGACAAAAGTGAAAAATGTAAATTTCCAATTTCAACCAAACATGCTAGAAATGCTCAAATTGCGCAAATAAGCCTACTGTAAGAATTTTACAAACGTCTGACAAAACTGAAAAATGTAAATTTCCAATTTCAACCAAACATGCTAGAAATGCTCCAATTGAGCTAATTAGCTTATTGTGAGAATATTACAAACGTCTGACAACACTGAAAAATGTAAATTTCTAATTTCAACCAAACATGCTAGAAATGCTCCAAATGAGCTAATTAGCTTATTGAAAGAATATGGCAATTGTCTGACAAAAGTGAAAAATGTAAATTTCCAATTTCAACCAAACATGCTAGAAATGCTCCAATTGAGCTAATTAGCTTATTGTGAGAATATTGCAATTGTCTGACAAAAGTGAAAAATGTAAATTTCGAATTTCAACCAAACATGCTAGAAATGCTCCAATTGAGCTAATTAGCTTATTGTGAGAATATTACAAACGTCTAACAAAATTGAAAAATGTAAATTTCCAATTTCAACCAAACATGCTAGAAATGCTCCAATTGAGCTAATTAGCTTATTGTGAGAATATTGCAATTGTCTGACAAAAGTGAAAAATGTAAATTTCCAATTTCAACTAAACATGCTAGACATGCTCAAATTGCGCAAATAAGCCTACTGTAAGAATTTTACAAACGTCTGACAAAACTGAAAAATGTAAATTTCCAATTTCAACCAAACATGCTAGAAATGCTCCAATTGAGCTAATTAGCTTATTGTGAGAATATTACAAACGTCTGACAACACTGAAAAATGTAAATTTCTAATTTCAACCAAACATGCTAGAAATGCTCCAAATGAGCTAATTAGCTTATTGAGAGAATATTGCAACTGTCTGACAAAACTGAAAAATGTAAATTTCCAATTTCAACCAAACATGCCAGAAATGCTCCAATTGAGCTAATTACCTTATTGTGAGATTATTGCAATTGTCTGACAAAAGTGAAAAATGTAAATTTCCAATTTCAACCAAACATGCTAGAAATGCTCCAATTGAGCTAATTAGCTCATTGTGAAAGTATTACAAACGTCTGACAAAAATGAAAAATGTTAATTTCCAATTTCAACCAAACATGCTAAAAATGCTCCATTTGCACTAATTAGCTCATTGTGAGAATTTCACAAACGTCTGACAAAACTGAAAAATGTAAATTTCCAATTTCAACCAAACATGCTGGAAATGCTCCAATTGAGCTAATTAGCTTATTGTGAGAATATTACAAACGTCTGACAAAATTGAAAAGTGTAAATTTCCAATTTCAACCCAACATGCTAGAATAGCTCCAATTGAGCTAACTAGCTTATTGTGAGAATATTGCAATTGTCTGACAAAAGTGAAAAATGTTATTTTCCAATTTCAACCAAACATGCTAGAAATGCTCCAATTGAGCTAATTAGCTTATTGTGACAATATTACAAATGTCTGACAAAAGTGAAAAATGTAATTTTCCAATTTCAACCAAACATGCTAGAAATGCTCCAATTGAGCTAATTAGGTTATTGTGAGAATATTACAAACGTCTGACAACACTGAAAAATGTAAATTTCTAATTTCAACCAAACATGCTAGAAATGCTCCAAATGAGCTAATTAGCTTATTGAGAGAATATTGCAATTGTCTGACAAAAGTGAAAAATGTAAATTTCCAATTTCAACCAAACATGCTAGAAATGTTCCAATTGAGCTAATTAGCTTATTGTGAGAATATTGCAATTGTCTGACAAAAGTGAAAAATGTAAATTTCCAATTTCAACCAAACATGCTAGAAATGCTCCAATTGAGCTAATTAGCTTATTGTGAGAATATTGCAATTGTCTGACAAAAGTGAAAAATGTAAATTTCCAATTTCAACCAAACATGCTAGAAATGCTCAAATTGCGCAAATAAGCCTACTGTAAGAATTTTACAAACGTCTGACAAAACTGAAAAATGTAAATTTCCAATTTCAACCAAACATGCTTGAAATGCTCTAATTGAGCTAATTAGCTTATTGAGAGAATATTGCAATTGTCAGACAAAACTGAAAAATGTAAATTTCCAATTTCAACCAAACATGCTAGAAATGCTCCAATTGAGCTAATTATCTTATTGAGAGAATATTACAAACGTCTGACAAAATTGAAAAATGTAAATTTCCAATTTCAACCAAACATGCTAGAATAGCTCCAATTGAGCTAACTAGCTTATTGTGAGAATATTGCAATTGTCTGACAAAAGTGAAAAATGTAATTTTCCAATTTCAACCAAACATGCTAGAAATGCTCCAATTGAGCTAATTAACTTATTGTGACAATATTACAAACGTCTGACAAAAGTGAAAAATGTAAATTTCCAATTTCAACCAAACATGCTAGAATTGCTCCAATTGAGCTAATTAGCTTATTGTGAGAATATTACAAACGTCTGACAACACTGAAAAATGTAAATTTCTAATTTCAACCAAACATGCTAGAAATGCTCCAAATGAGCTAATTAGCTTATTGAGAGAATATTGCAATTGTCTGACAAAAGTGAAAAATGTAAATTTCCAATTTCAACCAAACATGCTAGAAATGTTCCAATTGAGCTAATTAGCTTATTGTGAGAATATTGCAATTGTCTGACAAAAGTGAAAAATGTAAATTTCCAATTTCAACCAAACATGCTAGAAATGCTCCAATTGAGCTAATTAGCTTATTGTGAGAATATTACAAACGTCTGACAAAACTGAAAAATGTAAATTTCCAATTTCAACCAAACATGCTAGAAATGCTCCAATTGAGCTAATTAGCTTATTGTGAGAATATTACAAAAGTCTGACAACACTGAAAAATGTAAATTTCTAATTTCAACCAAACATGCTAGAAATGCTCCAATTAAGCTAATTAGCTTATTGAGAGAATATTGAAATTGTCTGACAAAAGTGAAAAATGTAATTTTCCAATTTCAACCAAACATGCTAGAAATGCTCCAATTGAGCTAATTAGCTTATTGTGAGAATATTGCAATTGTCTGACAAAAGTGAAAAATGTAAATTTCCAATTTCAACCAAACATGCTAGAAATGCTCCAATTGAGCTAATTAGCTTATTGTGAGAATACTACAAACGTCTGACAAAACTGAAAAATGTAAATTTCCAATTTCAACCAAACATGCTAGAAATGCTCCAATTGAGCTAATTAGCTTATTGTGAGAATATTGCAATTGTCTGACAAAAGTGCAAAATGTAAATTTCCAACTTCAACCAAACATGCTAGAAATGCTCCAATTGAGCTAATTAGCTTATTGTGAGAATAATGCAATTGTCTGACAAAAGTGAAAAATGTAAATTTCCAATTTCAACCAAACATGCTAGAAATTCTCAAATTGCGCAAATAAGCCTACTGTAAGAATTTTACAAACGTCTGACAAAACTGAAAAATGTAAATTTCCAATTTCAACCAAACATGCTAGAAATGCTCCAATTGAGCTAATTAGCATATCTTGAGAATATTACAAACGTCTGACAACACTGAAAAATATAAATTTCCAATTTCAACCAAACATGCTTGAAATGCTCTAATTGAGCTAATTAGCTTATTGTGAGAATATTACAAACGACTGACAAACCTGAAAAATGTAAATTTTCAATTTCAACCAAACATGCTAGAAATGCTCCAATTGAGCTAATTAGCTTATTGTGAGAATATTACAAACGTCTGACAAAAGTGAGAAATGTAAATTTCCAATTTCAACCAAACATGCTAGAAATGCTCCAATTGAGCTAATTAGCTTATTGTGAGAATATTACAAACGTCTGACAACACTGAAAATGTATATTTCCAATTTCAACCGAAAATGCTAGAAATGCCCCAATTGAGCTAATTAGCTTATTGTGAGAATATTGCAATTGTCTGACAAAAGTGAAAAATGTAAATTTTCAATTTCAACCAAACATGCTAGAAATGCTCCAATTGAGCTAATTAGCTTATTGTGAGAATATTGCAATTGTCTGACAAAAGTGAAAAATGTAAATTTCCAATTTCAACCAAACATGCTAGAAATGCTCAAATTGCGCGAATAAGCCTACCGTAAGAATTTTACAAACGTCTGACAAAACTGAAAAATGTAAATTTCCAATTTCAACCAAACATGCTAGAAATGCTCCAATTGAGCTAATTAGCTTATTGTGAGAATATTGCAATTGTCTGACAAAAGTGAAAAATGTAAATTTCCAATTTCAACCAAACATGCTAGAAATGCTCCAATTGAGCTAATTACCTTATTGTGAGATTATTGCAATTGTCTGACAAAAGTGAAAAATGTAAATTTCCAATTTCAACCAAACATGCTAGAAATGCTCCAATTGAGCTAATTAGCTTATTGTGAGAATATTACAAATGTCTGACAACACTGAAAAGTGTAAATTTCCAATTACAACCAAACATGCTAGAAATGCTCCAATTGAGCTAATTAGCTTATTGCGAGAATATTGCAATTGTCTGACAAAAGTGAAAAATGTAAATTTCCAATTTCAATCAAACATGCTAGAAATGCTCAAATTGCGCAAATAAGCCTACTGTAAGAATTTTACAAACGTCCTACAAAACTGAAAAATGTAAATTTCCAATTTCAACCAAACGTGCTAGAAATGCTCCAATTGAGCTAATTAGCTTATTGTGAGAATATTACAAACGTCTGACAAAAGTGAAAAATGTAAATTTCCAATTTCAACCAAACATGCTAGAAATGCTCAAATTGCGCAAATAAGCCTACTGTAAGAATTTTACAAACGTCTGACAAAACTGAAAAATGTAAATTTCCAATTTCAACCAAACATGCTAGAAATGCTCCAATTGAGCTAATTAGCTTATTGTGAGAATATTACAAACGTCTGACAACACTGAAAAATGTAAATTTCTAATTTCAACCAAACATGCTAGAAATGCTCCAAATGAGCTAATTAGCTTATTGAAAGAATATGGCAATTGTCTGACAAAAGTGAAAAATGTAAATTTCCAATTTCAACCAAACATGCTAGAAATGCTCCAATTGAGCTAATTAGCTTATTGTGAGAATATTGCAATTGTCTGACAAAAGTGAAAAATGTAAATTTCGAATTTCAACCAAACATGCTAGAAATGCTCCAATTGAGCTAATTAGCTTATTGTGAGAATATTACAAACGTCTAACAAAATTGAAAAATGTAAATTTCCAATTTCAACCAAACATGCTAGAAATGCTCCAATTGAGCTAATTAGCTTATTGTGAGAATATTGCAATTGTCTGACAAAAGTGAAAAATGTAAATTTCCAATTTCAACTAAACATGCTAGACATGCTCAAATTGCGCAAATAAGCCTACTGTAAGAATTTTACAAACGTCTGACAAAACTGAAAAATGTAAATTTCCAATTTCAACCAAACATGCCAGAAATGCTCCAATTGAGCTAATTACCTTATTGTGAGATTATTGCAATTGTCTGACAAAAGTGAAAAATGTAAATTTCTAATTTCAACCAAACATGCTAGAAATGCTCCAAATGAGCTAATTAGCTTATTGAGAGAATATTGCAACTGTCTGACAAAACTGAAAAATGTAAATTTCCAATTTCAACCAAACATGCCAGAAATGCTCCAATTGAGCTAATTACCTTATTGTGAGATTATTGCAATTGTCTGACAAAAGTGAAAAATGTAAATTTCCAATTTCAACCAAACATGCTAGAAATGCTCCAATTGAGCTAATTAGCTCATTGTGAAAGTATTACAAACGTCTGACAAAAATGAAAAATGTTAATTTCCAATTTCAACCAAACATGCTAAAAATGCTCCATTTGCACTAATTAGCTCATTGTGAGAATTTCACAAACGTCTGACAAAACTGAAAAATGTAAATTTCCAATTTCAACCAAACATGCTGGAAATGCTCCAATTGAGCTAATTAGCTTATTGTGAGAATATTACAAACGTCTGACAAAATTGAAAAGTGTAAATTTCCAATTTCAACCCAACATGCTAGAATAGCTCCAATTGAGCTAACTAGCTTATTGTGAGAATATTGCAATTGTCTGACAAAAGTGAAAAATGTTATTTTCCAATTTCAACCAAACATGCTAGAAATGCTCCAATTGAGCTAATTAGCTTATTGTGACAATATTACAAATGTCTGACAAAAGTGAAAAATGTAATTTTCCAATTTCAACCAAACATGCTAGAAATGCTCCAATTGAGCTAATTAGGTTATTGTGAGAATATTACAAACGTCTGACAACACTGAAAAATGTAAATTTCTAATTTCAACCAAACATGCTAGAAATGCTCCAAATGAGCTAATTAGCTTATTGAGAGAATATTGCAATTGTCTGACAAAAGTGAAAAATGTAAATTTCCAATTTCAACCAAACATGCTAGAAATGTTCCAATTGAGCTAATTAGCTTATTGTGAGAATATTGCAATTGTCTGACAAAAGTGAAAAATGTAAATTTCCAATTTCAACCAAACATGCTAGAAATGCTCCAATTGAGCTAATTAGCTTATTGTGAGAATATTGCAATTGTCTGACAAAAGTGAAAAATGTAAATTTCCAATTTCAACCAAACATGCTAGAAATGCTCAAATTGCGCAAATAAGCCTACTGTAAGAATTTTACAAACGTCTGACAAAACTGAAAAATGTAAATTTCCAATTTCAACCAAACATGCTTGAAATGCTCTAATTGAGCTAATTAGCTTATTGAGAGAATATTGCAATTGTCAGACAAAACTGAAAAATGTAAATTTCCAATTTCAACCAAACATGCTAGAAATGCTCCAATTGAGCTAATTATCTTATTGAGAGAATATTACAAACGTCTGACAAAATTGAAAAATGTAAATTTCCAATTTCAACCAAACATGCTAGAATAGCTCCAATTGAGCTAACTAGCTTATTGTGAGAATATTGCAATTGTCTGACAAAAGTGAAAAATGTAATTTTCCAATTTCAACCAAACATGCTAGAAATGCTCCAATTGAGCTAATTAACTTATTGTGACAATATTACAAACGTCTGACAAAAGTGAAAAATGTAAATTTCCAATTTCAACCAAACATGCTAGAATTGCTCCAATTGAGCTAATTAGCTTATTGTGAGAATATTACAAACGTCTGACAACACTGAAAAATGTAAATTTCTAATTTCAACCAAACATGCTAGAAATGCTCCAAATGAGCTAATTAGCTTATTGAGAGAATATTGCAATTGTCTGACAAAAGTGAAAAATGTAAATTTCCAATTTCAACCAAACATGCTAGAAATGTTCCAATTGAGCTAATTAGCTTATTGTGAGAATATTGCAATTGTCTGACAAAAGTGAAAAATGTAAATTTCCAATTTCAACCAAACATGCTAGAAATGCTCCAATTGAGCTAATTAGCTTATTGTGAGAATATTACAAACGTCTGACAAAACTGAAAAATGTAAATTTCCAATTTCAACCAAACATGCTAGAAATGCTCCAATTGAGCTAATTAGCTTATTGTGAGAATATTACAAAAGTCTGACAACACTGAAAAATGTAAATTTCTAATTTCAACCAAACATGCTAGAAATGCTCCAATTAAGCTAATTAGCTTATTGAGAGAATATTGAAATTGTCTGACAAAAGTGAAAAATGTAATTTTCCAATTTCAACCAAACATGCTAGAAATGCTCCAATTGAGCTAATTAGCTTATTGTGAGAATATTGCAATTGTCTGACAAAAGTGAAAAATGTAAATTTCCAATTTCAACCAAACATGCTAGAAATGCTCCAATTGAGCTAATTAGCTTATTGTGAGAATACTACAAACGTCTGACAAAACTGAAAAATGTAAATTTCCAATTTCAACCAAACATGCTAGAAATGCTCCAATTGAGCTAATTAGCTTATTGTGAGAATATTGCAATTGTCTGACAAAAGTGAAAAATGTAAATTTCCAATTTCAACCAAACATGCTTGAAATGCTCTAATTGAGCTAATTAGCTTATTGTGAGAATATTACAAATGTCTGACAACACTGAAAAATGTAAATTTCTAATTTCAACCAAACATGCTAGAAATGCTCCAAATGAGCTAATTAGCTTATTGAGAGAATATTGCAACTGTCTGACAAAAGTGAAAAATGTAAATTTCCAATTTCAACCAAACATGCTAGAAATGCTCCAATTGAGCTAATTAGCTTATTGTGAGAATATTGCAATTGTCTGACAAAAGTGCAAAATGTAAATTTCCAACTTCAACCAAACATGCTAGAAATGCTCCAATTGAGCTAATTAGCTTATTGTGAGAATAATGCAATTGTCTGACAAAAGTGAAAAATGTAAATTTCCAATTTCAACCAAACATGCTAGAAATTCTCAAATTGCGCAAATAAGCCTACTGTAAGAATTTTACAAACGTCTGACAAAACTGAAAAATGTAAATTTCCAATTTCAACCAAACATGCTAGAAATGCTCCAATTGAGCTAATTAGCATATCTTGAGAATATTACAAACGTCTGACAACACTGAAAAATATAAATTTCCAATTTCAACCAAACATGCTTGAAATGCTCTAATTGAGCTAATTAGCTTATTGTGAGAATATTACAAACGACTGACAAACCTGAAAAATGTAAATTTTCAATTTCAACCAAACATGCTAGAAATGCTCCAATTGAGCTAATTAGCTTATTGTGAGAATATTACAAACGTCTAACAAAATTGAAAAATGTAAATTTCCAATTTCAACCAAACATGCTAGAAATGCTCCAATTGAGCTAATTAGCTTATTGTGAGAATATTGCAATTGTCTGACAAAAGTGAAAAATGTAAATTTCCAATTTCAACCAAACATGCTAGAAATGCTCCAATTGAGCTAATTAGCTTATTGTGAGAATATTACAAACGTCTGACAAAACTGAATAATGTAATTTACCAATTTCAACCAAACATGCTAGAAATGCTCAAATTGAGCTAATTAGCTTATTGTGGGAATATTACAAACGTCTAACAAAACTGAAAAATGTAAATTTCCAATTTCAACCAAACATGCTAGAAATGCTCCAATTGAGCTAATTAGCTTATTGTGAGAATATTGCAATTGTCTGACAAAAGTGAAAAATGTAAATTTCCAATTTCAACCAAACATGCTTGAAATGCTCTAATTGAGCTAATTAGCTTATTGTGAGAATATTACAAACGACTGACAAACCTGAAAAATGTAAATTTTCAATTTCAACCAAACATGCTAGAAATGCTCCAATTGAGCTAATAAGCCTACTGTAAGAATTTTACAAACGTCTGACAACACTGAAAAATGTAAATTTCCAATTTTAACCAAACATGCTAGAAATGCTCCAATTGAGCTAATTAGCTTATTGTGAGAATATTACAAACGTCTGACAAAACTGAAAAATGTAAATTTCTAATTTCAACCAAACATGCTAGAAATGCTCCAAATGAGCTAATTAGCTTATTGAGAGAATATTGCAATTGTCTGACAAAAGTGAAAAATGTAAATTTCCAATTTCAACCAAACATGCTAGAAATGCTCCAATTGAGCTAATTAGCTTATTGTGAGAATATTACAAACGTCTGACAAAACTGAAAAATGTAATTTTCCAATTTCAACCAAACATGCTAGAAATGCTCCAATTGAGCTAATTAGCTTATTGTGAGAGTATTACAAACGTCTAACGAAACTGAAAAATGTAAATTTCCAATTTCAACCAAACATGCTAGAAATGCTCCAATTGAGCTAATTAGCTTATTGAGAGAATATTGCAATTTTCTGACAAAAGTGAAAAATGTAATTTTCCAATTTCAACCAAACATGCTAGAAATGCTCCAATTGAGCTAATTAGCTTATTGTGAGAATATTGCAATTGTCTGACAAAAGTGAAAAATGTAAATTTCCAATTTCAACCAAACATGCTAGAAATGCTCCAATTGAGCTAATTAGCTTATTGTGAGAATATTACAAACGTCTGACAAAACTGAAAAATGTAATTTTCCAATTTCAACCAAACATGCTAGAAATGCTCCAATTGAGCTAATTAGCTTATTGTGAGAATATTACAAACGTCTAACGAAACTGAAAAATGTAAATTTCCAATTTCAACCAAACATGCTAGAAATGCTCAAATTGAGCTAATTAGCTTATTGTGGGAATATTAAAAACGTCTAACAAAACTGAAAAATGTAAATTTCCAATTTCAACCAAACATGCTAGAAATGCTCCAATTGAGCTAATTAGCTTATTGTCAGAATATTGCAATTGTCTGACAAAAGTGAAAAATGTAAATTTCCAATTTCAACCAAACATGCTAGAAATGCTCCAATTGAGCTAATTAGCTTATTGTGACAATATTACAAACGTCTGACAAAACTGAAAAATATAATTTACCTATTTCAACCAAACATGCTAGAAATGCTCAAATTGAGCTAATTAGCTTATTGTGGGAATATTACAAACGTCTAACAAAACTGAAAAATGTAAATTTCCAATTTCAACCAAACATGCTAGAAATGCTCCAATTGAGCTAATTAGCTTATTGTGAGAATATTGCAATTGTCTGACAAAAGTGAAAAATGTAAATTTCCAATTTCAACCAAACATGCTTGAAATGCTCCAATTGAGGTAATTAGCTTATTGTGAGAATATTGCAATTGTCTGACAAAAGTGAAAAATGTAAATTTCCAATTTCAATCAAACATGCTAGAAATGCTCAAATTGCGCAAATAAGCCTACTGTAAGAATTTTACAAACGTCTGACAAAACTGAAAAATGTAAACTTCCAATTTCAACCAAACATGCTAGAAATGCTCCAATTGAGCTAATTAGCTTATTGTGAGAATATTACAAACGTCTGACAAAAGTGAAAAATGTAAATTTCCAATTTCAACCAAACATGCTAGAAATGCTCCAATTGAGCTAATTAGCTTATTGTGAGAATATTGCAAACGTCTGACAACACTGAAAATGTATATTTCCAATTTCAACCGAAAATGCTAGAAATGCCCCAATTGAGCTAATTAGCTTATTGTGAGAATATTGCAATTGTCTGACAAAAGTGAAAAATGTAAATTTTCAATTTCAACCAAACATGCTAGAAATGCTCCAATTGAGCTAATTAGCTTATTGTGAGAATATTGCAATTGTCTGACAAAAGTGAAAAATGTAAATTTCCAATTTCAACCAAACATGCTAGAAATGCTCAAATTGCGCAAATAAGCCTACTGTAAGAATTTTACAAACGTCTGACAAAACTGAAAAATGTAAATTTCCAATTTCAACCAAACATGCTAGAAATGCTCCAATTGAGCTAATTAGCTTATTGTGAGAATATTGCAATTGTCTGACAAAAGTGAAAAATGTAAATTTCCAATTTCAACCAAACATGCTAGAAATGCTCCAATTGAGCTAATTACCTTATTGTGAGATTATTGCAATTGTCTGACAAAAGTGAAAAATGTAAATTTCCAATTTCAACCAAACATGCTAGAAATGCTCCAATTGAGCTAATTAGCTTATTGTGAGAATATTACAAATGTCTGACAACACTGAAAAGTGTAAATTTCCAATTACAACCAAACATGCTAGAAATGCTCCAATTGAGCTAATTAGCTTATTGTGAGAATATTGCAATTGTCTGACAAAAGTGAAAAATGTAAATTTCCAATTTCAATCAAACATGCTAGAAATGCTCAAATTGCGCAAATAAGCCTACTGTAAGAATTTTACAAACGTCTGACAAAACTGAAAAATGTAAAGTTCCAATTTCAACCAAACATGCTAGAAATGCTCCAATTGAGCTAATTAGCTTATTGTGAGAATATTACAAACGTCTGACAAAAGTGAGAAATGTAAATTTCCAATTTCAACCAAACATGCTAGAAATGCTCCAATTGAGCTAATTAGCTTATTGTGAGAATATTACAAACGTCTGACAACACTGAAAATGTATATTTCCAATTTCAACCGAAAATGCTAGAAATGCCCCAATTGAGCTAATTAGCTTATTGTGAGAATATTGCAATTGTCTGACAAAAGTGAAAAATGTAAATTTTCAATTTCAACCAAACATGCTAGAAATGCTCCAATTGAGCTAATTAGCTTATTGTGAGAATATTGCAATTGTCTGACAAAAGTGAAAAATGTAAATTTCCAATTTCAACCAAACATGCTAGAAATGCTCAAATTGCGCGAATAAGCCTACCGTAAGAATTTTACAAACGTCTGACAAAACTGAAAAATGTAAATTTCCAATTTCAACCAAACATGCTAGAAATGCTCCAATTGAGCTAATTAGCTTATTGTGAGAATATTGCAATTGTCTGACAAAAGTGAAAAATGTAAATTTCCAATTTCAACCAAACATGCTAGAAATGCTCCAATTGAGCTAATTACCTTATTGTGAGATTATTGCAATTGTCTGACAAAAGTGAAAAATGTAAATTTCGAATTTCAATCAAACATGCTAGAAATGCTCAAATTGCGCAAATAAGCCTACTGTAAGAATTTTACAAACGTCTGACAAAACTGAAAAATGTAAAGTTCCTATTTCAACCAAACATGCTAGAAATGCTCCAATTGAGCTAATTAGCTTATTGTGAGAATATTGCAATTGTCTGACAAAAGTGAAAAATGTAAATTTCCAATTTCAATCAAACATGCTAGAAATGCTCAAATTGCGCAAATAAGCCTACTGTAAGAATTTTACAAACGTCTGACAAAACTGAAAAATGTAAAGTTCCAATTTCAACCAAACATGCTAGAAATGCTCCAAATGAGCTAATTAGCTTATTGAAAGAATATTGCAATTGTCTGACAAAAGTGAAAAATGTAAATTTCCAATTTCAACCAAACATGCTAGAAATGCTCCAATTGAGCTAATTAGCTTATTGTGAGAATATTGCAATTGTCTGACAAAAGTGAAAAATGTAAATTTCGAATTTCAACCAAACATGCTAGAAATGCTCCAATTGAGCTAATTAGCTTATTGTGAGAATATTACAAACGTCTAACAAAATTGAAAAATGTAAATTTCCAATTTCAACCAAACATGCTAGAAATGCTCCAATTGAGCTAATTAGCTTATTGTGAGAATATTGCAATTGTCTGACAAAAGTGAAAAATGTAAATTTCCAATTTCAACTAAACATGCTAGACATGCTCAAATTGCGCAAATAAGCCTACTGTAAGAATTTTACAAACGTCTGACAAAACTGAAAAATGTAAATTTCCAATTTCAACCAAACATGCTAGAAATGCTTCAATTGAGCTAATTAGCTTATTGTGAGAATATTACAAACGTCTGACAACACTGAAAAATGTAAATTTCTAATTTCAACCAAACATGCTAGAAATGCTCCAAATGAGCTAATTAGCTTATTGAGAGAATATTGCAACTGTCTGACAAAACTGAAAAATGTAAATTTCCAATTTCAACCAAACATGCCAGAAATGCTCCAATTGAGCTAATTACCTTATTGTGAGATTATTGCAATTGTCTGACAAAAGTGAAAAATGTAAATTTCCAATTTCAACCAAACATGCTAGAAATGCTCCAATTGAGCTAATTAGCTTATTGTGAGAATATTACAAATGTCTGACAACACTGAAAAGTGTAAATTTCCAATTACAACCAAACATGCTAGAAATGCTCCAATTGAGCTAATTAGCTTATTGTGAGAATATTGCAATTGTCTGACAAAAGTGAAAAATGTAAATTTCCAATTTCAATCAAACATGCTAGAAATGCTCAAATTGCGCAAATAAGCCTACTGTAAGAATTTTACAAACGTCTGACAAAACTGAAAAATGTAAATTTCCAATTTCAACCAAACGTGCTAGAAATGCTCCAATTGAGCTAATTAGCTTATTGTGAGAATATTACAAACGTCTGACAAAAGTGAAAAATGTAAATTTCCAATTTCAACCAAACATGCTAGAAATGCTCAAATTGCGCAAATAAGCCTACTGTAAGAATTTTACAAACGTCTGACAAAACTGAAAAATGTAAATTTCCAATTTCAACCAAACATGCTAGAAATGCTCCAATTGAGCTAATTAGCTTATTGTGAGAATATTACAAACGTCTGACAACACTGAAAAATGTAAATTTCTAATTTCAACCAAACATGCTAGAAATGCTCCAAATGAGCTAATTAGCTTATTGAAAGAATATTGCAATTGTCTGACAAAAGTGAAAAATGTAAATTTCCAATTTCAACCAAACATGCTAGAAATGCTCCAATTGAGCTAATTAGCTTATTGTGAGAATATTGCAATTGTCTGACAAAAGTGAAAAATGTAAATTTCCAATTTCAACCAAACATGCTAGAAATGCTCCAATTGAGCTAATTAGCTTATTGTGAGAATATTACAAACGTCTAACAAAGTTTAAAAATGTAAATTTCCAATTTCAACCAAACATGCTAGAAATGCTCAAATTGAGCTAATTAGCTTATTGTGAGAATATTGCAATTGTCTGACAAAAGTGAAAAATGTAAATTTCCAATTTCAATTAAACATGCTAGACATGCTCAAATTGCGCAAATAAGCCTACTGTAAGAATTTTACAAACGTCTGACAAAACTGAAAAATGTAAATTTCCAATTTCAACCAAACATGCTAGAAATGCTCCAATTGAGCTAATTAGCTTATTGTGAGAATATTACAAACGTCTGACAACACTGAAAAATGTAAATTTCTAATTTCAACCAAACATGCTAGAAATGCTCCAAATGAGCTAATTAGCTTATTGAGAGAATATTGCAACTGTCTGACAAAAGTGAAAAAAGTAAATTTCCAATTTCAACCAAACATGCTAGAAATGCTCCAATTGAGCTAATTAGCTTATTGTGAGAATATTGCAACTGTCTGACAAAAGTGAAAAATGTAAATTTCCAATTTCAACCAAACATGCTAGAAATGCTCCAATTGAGCTAATTAGCTTATTGTGAGAATATTACAAACGTCTAACAAAATTGAAAAATGTAAATTTCCAATTTCAACTAAACATGCTAGAAATGCTCCAATTGAGCTAATTAGCTTATTGTGAGAATATTGCAATTGTCTGACAAAAGTGAAAAATGTAAATTTCCAATTTCAACCAAACATGCTAGAAATGCTCAAATTGCGCGAATAAGCCTACTGTAAGAATTTTACAAACGTCTGACAAAACTGAAAAATGTAAATTTCCAATTACAACCAAACATGCTAGAAATGCTCCAATTGAGCTAATTAGCTTATTGTGAGAATATTGCAATTGTCTGACAAAAGTGAAAAATGTAAATTTCCAATTTCAACCAAACATTCTAGAATTGCTCCAATTGAACTAATTAGCTTACTGTGAGATTATTGCAATTGTCTGACAAAAGTGAAAAATGTAAATTTCCAACTTCAACCGAACATGCTAGAAATGCTCCAATTGAGCTAATTAGCTTATTGTGAGAATATTGCAATTGTCTGACAAAAGTGAAAAATGTAAATTTCCAATTTCAACCAAACATGCTAGAAATGCTCCAATTGAGCTAATTAGCTTATTGTGAGAATATTACAAACGTCTGACAACACTGAAAAGTGTAAATTTCCAATTACAACCAAACATGCTAGAAATGCTCAAATTGCGCAAATAAGCCTACTGTAAGAATTTTACAAACGTCTGACAAAACTGAAAAATGTAAATGTTGTATAATCGAGCTGGTGGGCCGCGGGCTACGCTAATGCCCGAGGTCATGGTAGTTACAGGTAGTTACGAGAGGTTACGGGAAGTACGAGAGGTTACAGGAAGTACGAGAGGTTACAAGAGTATAAAGGCGTGGGGAGATTGGGAGAGAGTTCTTCTTTACATCAACCCCATGTGAGTACACCCGTTTATATAACATGGCGCAGTTGACGAAGCTCTGATTTTTTTCCTTTTTGGTTGTCATTAGCGATAATTTTTCTGGTTGCGGGTAAGTTAGACGGTTGTATAGACCCTTTCACGGGCGTGTAGGTGAGGTAACGTGAGGTAGGGTAGTGTTGTGAGGTGTAGTAGCAGTGTTGTTGAGGTGCAATTATTTATTAGGGTAGTGTTGTGAGGTGTAGTAGCAGTGTTGTTGAGGTGCAATTATTTATTACATATTCGGAGGTGGGAGTTACACTAATTATACGAGTGGGGTAGAGTGTATTCGTGGCGAGGGAGATATTGTATCGGGTAGAGATGGAGAGTGGGTTTCCGAAGCTTGTGTTTGGAGAGCACGGTGATGGGTCGTGGGAGAGATTTATTGAGGAGATGAATTTATGTATTGAGAGTGCTGTTGAGAGAAGAGGTTACGAAGGTGAAGGTGACAATAGGCGCCCAATTATGAGAGGTAGAGCTAGGTTAGTGCCACTATTGAGAGCTATTGGGCACAGTGGTAGAGAAGTATTGAGAGGTGCAGGGTTTAACGTAGATGGCGTAAATTCTACTTATGAAGGGGCAGTGGAGGTTTTACAGGGTTATTATGGTAGACAGGAGAGTATGTTCGTAAAGGGGCATAAGTTCCTTACGGCTAGGCAGACACATGGGGAAAGTGATAGAGAGTTTTTACAACGGGTAGAGAGTTTGAGCAGATATGCAGAGGTGACTAACGATAATGATAGGGTAAGGTTTGCCCTTATTGTGGCGGTTAACGGGTTGAGAAATAGAGAAGTAAGCAGAGAGTTAATGAAGAATGCCAATCTTACTTGGGCGTTATTGCAGGAGGCATTGAGGGCTCGAGAAATGGCCGACAGCTCTGATAGATTTTTGAGAGGTGAGGGTAGAAGTACCGATTTAAAGAGTGAGGTTAAGAGAGAAGTAGCAAAGGTATCAGAGTTTGATAGCCGAGCGCAGTACAGGAGTAATGATAGAGATAGAAGTTATGAGTCAGCAGGTAGATCTTCCCCTAGGGGTAGCCCTAGGAGTAGTAGAGAGTATTATGGTAGTGAAGAGCAAGGTGCTAGTAGATATGGGACAAGAGGCAGGGAGTATAACAAGGACGGTGACAGTAGAAAGTATAGAGACAATAGCAGGGAGAGGCATGTCTCTAGATCTAGAGCAAGCAGTAGAGAAGGCAGTGGAGGTAGAGTATGCTACAATTGTAAACGTAGTGGGCATGAGATGAGGAGTTGTCCCTCCATTAAATGTTTTTGTTGTGGACAGCGAGGACATGTATCTCGTTATTGTAGGGATAGGAGAGAAGTAGGTTATGACAGGCGAGGTAGTAGCAGGAGGTCAGGAGGTAGCCGAGATAATAGCTACGAGCAATATGGTAGCAGGGACAGTAGTGGGGAGAGGTACAGGGGCCGAGGAAGCCCCCGCGAGATTAGAGACAAATTTGGCAGGTACAGGGACAACAGTATGGATAGGTTTGAGGGGGAGAAGTATAAGGAGAGGTACCAAGATAGTGGTAAGGGCAGAAGTGTTAGGTTCTCTGGTTCTAGGGATAAGTATGAGGATGACAGTTGACTAGAAAGGAGAATTGTACAGGTTTTGAAGGTCAATGGGAAGAACGTTGAATTTACGTTTGATACGGGGGCAGAGGTGTCGACTGTAACCGAGGGGACGGCCGAAAGGCTGAACCTACGGCTAGAGGAGCCATCTACTGTTTTGGCGGGAATAGATGGTCGTAAGATAAGAGTAGTCGGTAAAGCAGGCGTTCAGTTGGAAAGTAAATATAGAGTTATGGAGACAGAGGTATATGTGGTGAAAGGATTGAGAACGAACTTCTTGGGCATAACTGAGTTAAGGCAGCTTAAATTATTTGCTGTTGTAAACGCGGTATGCGAAAGTAAGTTTGAGGCTGTTAAGGAGTGTAGAAGTAATAAGCCAGTTAAGCCGTTTTCGTCAAGAACCATTATTGCTGGGTCAAGTTATGTTTCAGATGATGTCAAGTTGCAAAACCTGACAAATAAGTCTGATAGAAAGAGCGAAGTTAAGAGAGGTCACACAGGGCAAGATTGGTGGACTTGCAATACCAAGGAAGTGAAGAGTAGCGAATACGTGGAAATTGGTAGCCAACAGGGGACAGCCCAAGGCACCAGAGATGTGCAAGTGTCTATGGGGTGTGATAGAGAACAGAGTCACGATGAGGTAAGGGAAGGTGCTGAGAAAGTAGCTAAACCAGTGTCTGTAATGGAAAAGGTTTGCTCTTTTTTAGCCGAGGTATCCAGCAATGGAATGTTGGACAGAGAAGGTCATGAGAAAAAGTTAGCAGAGATTGAAAGAGAGGAAAGGGAGGTGCGGAGGAAGTCGAAGGAGAAATTAGCTAAGCTGAAAGCCAAACGGGAGGCAGCAGTCATGGAGTTGGAAAATGTCAAGGCATTCAGGGTAGTGGTGCAGGAGTTAGCCGAGGTTCAGAGGAGAGTTGCTAGTAGCAGACCTGCACTGGTAGCAGGTGAGGTCGAGCTAGATAGGTCTGGGCCTATGCCAACTCCCAGCTCTGTGGTGCCATCCCCTGTGCAGCCGGTTACGGCCCAGGTGGAGACCTCCCACAGGAAGCCTGTCGAGCCTGCCTCTTATTGGGGAAAGCGAGGTAAAGACAGAAGAGACGGAGATGAGGTTGAGGAGTCATTACTGACCCAACCAAAAGACTCCGGGCTTGTCAGGGTTGGTGGAAGTAGTGTTGGAGATGTTGGTGGAAGGAGTGTTGGTAGTGACAGTGGTCACGGTAAAAGTATTGGTAGCGGCGGAGGTCAGAGTGATGGAAAAGCCAGTGCAGACTGGCAATGGAGCTGGCAGTAGCAAGAAGAGTACACTGATTTATACAACAGTGAGAGTGGAGGATCAGGAGAGTGAGGAGAGTAGTGTGGCCGGGTACGACAGCAGCCCCGGGTTGCTGGGGAGTGATGGTACGCAGGAGGAGTCGATGGAGGAAGACCTGGGTTAAAGCGTAAGGTAAACTTCACCAGCAAGGCGAGTTGATGAATGAGTCCCAATGTATTTCTGGAAGGTTAGTGGCCCATACAAAAAAAGAAAAGAAAAAGGGCATGTTGTATAATCGAGCTGGTGAGCCGCGGGCTACGCTAATGCCCGAGGTCATGGTAGTTACAATTAGTTACGAGAGGTTACGGGAAGTACGAGAGGTTACAGGAAGTACGAGAGGTTACAAGAGTATAAAGGCGTGGGGAGATTGGGAGAGAGTTATTCTTTACATCAACCCCATGTGAGTACACCCGTTTATATAACAGTAAATTTCCAATTTCAACCAAACATGCTAGAAATGCTCCAATTGAGCTAATTAGCTTATTGTGAGAATATTACAAACGTCTGACAACACTGAAAAATGTAAATTTCTAATTTCAACCAAACATGCTAGAAATGCTCCAAATGAGCTAATTAGCTTATTGAGAGAATATTGCAACTGTCTGACAAAAGTGAAAAATGTAAATTTCCAATTTCAACCAAACATGCTAGAAATGCTCAAATTGCGCAAATAAGCCTACTGTAAGAATTTTACAAACGTCTGACAAAACTGAAAAATGTAAATTTCCAATTTCAACCAAACATGCTAGAAATGCTCCAATTGAGCTAATTAGCTTATTGTGAGAATATTGCAATTGTCTGACAAAAGTGAAAAATGTAAATTTCCAATTTCAACCAAACATGCTAGAAATGCTCCAATTGAGCTAATTAGCTTATTGTGAGAATATTACAAACGTCTAACAAAATTGAAAAATGTAAATTTCCAATTTCAACCAAACATGCTAGAAATGCTCCAATTGAGCTAATTAGCTTATTGTGAGAATATTGCAATTGTCTGACAAAAGTGAAAAATGTAAATTTCCAATTTCAATCAAACATGCTAGAAATGCTCCAATTGAGCTAATTAGCTTATTGTGAGAATATTACAAACGTCTGACAACACTGAAAAATGTAAATTTCCAATTTCAACCAAACATGCTAGAAATGCTCCAATTGAGCTAATTAGCTTATTGTGAGAATATTGCAATTGTCTGACAAAAGTGAAAAATGTAAATTTCCAATTTCAACCAAACATGCTAGAAATGCTCAAATTGCGCAAATATGCCTACTGTAAGAATTTTACAAACGTCTGACAAAAGTGAAAAATGTAAATTTCCAATTTCAATCAAACATGCTAGAAATGCTCAAATTGCTCAAATAAGCCTACTGTAAGAATTTTACAAACGTCTGACAAAACTGAAAAATGTAAAATTCCAATTTCAACCAAACATGCTAGAAATGCTCCAATTGAGCTAATTAGCTTATTGTGAGAATATTACAAATGTCTGACAACACTGAAAAGTGTAAATTTCCAATTACAACCAAACATGCTAGAAATGCTCCAATTGAGCTAATTAGCTTATTGTGAGAATATTGCAATTGTCTGACAAAAGTGAAAAATGTAAATTTCCAATTTCAATCAAACATGCTAGAAATGCTCAAATTGCGCAAATAAGCCTACTGTAAGAATTTTACAAACGTCTGACAAAACTGAAAAATGTAAACTTCCAATTTCAACCAAACATGCTAGAAATGCTCCAATTGAGCTAATTAGCTTATTGTGAGAATATTACAAACGTCTGACAAAAGTGAGAAATGTAAATTTCCAATTTCAACCAAACATGCTAGAAATGCTCCAATTGAGCTAATTAGCTTATTGTGAGAATATTACAAACGTCTGACAACACTGAAAATGTATATTTCCAATTTCAACCGAAAATGCTAGAAATGCCCCAATTGAGCTAATTAGCTTATTGTGAGAATATTGCAATTGTCTGACAAAAGTGAAAAATGTAAATTTTCAATTTCAACCAAACATGCTAGAAATGCTCCAATTGAGCTAATTAGCTTATTGTGAGAATATTGCAATTGTCTGACAAAAGTGAAAAATGTAAATTTCCAATTTCAACCAAACATGCTAGAAATGCTCAAATTGCGCGAATAAGCCTACCGTAAGAATTTTACAAACGTCTGACAAAACTGAAAAATGTAAATTTCCAATTTCAACCAAACGTGCTAGAAATTCTCCAATTGAGCTAATTAGCTTATTGTGAGAATATTACAAACGTCTGACAAAAGTGAAAAATGTAAATTTCCAATTTCAACCAAACATGCTAGAAATGCTCAAATTGCGCAAATAAGCCTACTGTAAGAATTTTACAAACGTCTGACAAAACTGAAAAATGTAAATTTCCAATTTCAACCAAACATGCTAGAAATGCTCCAATTGAGCTAATTAGCTTATTGTGAGAATATTACAAACGTCTGACAACACTGAAAAATGTAAATTTCTAATTTCAACCAAACATGCTAGAAATGCTCCAAATGAGCTAATTAGCTTATTGAAAGAATATTGCAATTGTCTGACAAAAGAGAAAAATGTTAATTTCCAATTTCAACCAAACATGCTAGAAATGCTCCAATTGAGCTAATTAGCTTATTGTGAGAATATTGCAATTGTCTGACAAAAGTGAAAAATGTAAATTTCGAATTTCAACCAAACATGCTAGAAATGCTCCAATTGAGCTAATTAGCTTATTGTGAGAATATTACAAACGTCTAACAAAATTGAAAAATGTAAATTTCCAATTTCAACCAAACATGCTAGAAATGCTCCAATTGAGCTAATTAGCTTATTGTGAGAATATTGCAATTGTCTGACAAAAGTGAAAAATGTAAATTTCCAATTTCAACTAAACATGCTAGACATGCTCAAATTGCGCAAATAAGCCTACTGTAAGAATTTTACAAACGTCTGACAAAACTGAAAAATGTAAATTTCCAATTTCAACCAAACATGCTAGAAATGCTCCAATTGAGCTAATTAGCTTATTGTGAGAATGTTACAAACGTCTGACAACACTGAAAAATGTAAATTTCTAATTTCAACCAAACATGCTAGAAATGCTCCAAATGAGCTAATTAGCTTATTGAGAGAATATTGCAACTGTCTGACAAAACTGAAAAATGTAAATTTCCAATTTCAACCAAACATGCCAGAAATGCTCCAATTGAGCTAATTACCTTATTGTGAGATTATTGCAATTGTCTGACAAAAGTGAAAAATGTAAATTTCCAATTTCAACCAAACATGCTAGAAATGCTCCAATTGAGCTAATTAGCTTATTGTGAGAATATTACAAATGTCTGACAACACTGAAAAGTGTAAATTTCCAATTACAACCAAACATGCTAGAAATGCTCCAATTGAGCTAATTAGCTTATTGTGAGAATATTGCAATTGTCTGACAAAAGTGAAAAATGTAAATTTCCAATTTCAATCAAACATGCTAGAAATGCTCAAATTGCGCAAATAAGCCTACTGTAAGAATTTTACAAACGTCTGACAAAACTGAAAAATGTAAATTTCCAATTTCAACCAAACGTGCTAGAAATGCTCCAATTGAGCTAATTAGCTTATTGTGAGAATATTACAAACGTCTGACAAAAGTGAAAAATGTAAATTTCCAATTTCAACCAAACATGCTAGAAATGCTCAAATTGCGCAAATAAGCCTACTGTAAGAATTTTACAAACGTCTGACAAAACTGAAAAATGTAAATTTCCAATTTCAACCAAACATGCTAGAAATGCTCCAATTGAGCTAATTAGCTTATTGTGAGAATATTACAAACGTCTGACAACACTGAAAAATGTAAATTTCTAATTTCAACCAAACATGCTAGAAATGCTCCAAATGAGCTAATTAGCTTATTGAAAGAATATTGCAATTGTCTGACAAAAGTGAAAAATGTAAATTTCCAATTTCAACCAAAGATGCTAGAAATGCTCCAATTGAGCTAATTAGCTTATTGTGAGAATATTGCAATTGTCTGACAAAAGTGAAAAATGTAAATTTCCAATTTCAACCAAACATGCTAGAAATGCTCCAATTGAGCTAATTAGCTTATTGTGAGAATATTACAAACGTCTAACAAAATTTAAAAATGTAAATTTCCAATTTCAACCAAACATGCTAGAAATGCTCCAATTGAGCTAATTAGCTTATTGTGAGAATATTGCAATTGTCTGACAAAAGTGAAAAATGTAAATTTCCAATTTCAATTAAACATGCTAGACATGCTCAAATTGCGCAAATAAGCCTACTGTAAGAATTTTACAAACGTCTGACAAAACTGAAAAATGTAAATTTCCAATTTCAACCAAACATGCTAGAAATGCTCCAATTGAGCTAATTAGCTTATTGTGAGAATATTACAAACGTCTGACAACACTGAAAAATGTAAATTTCTAATTTCAACCAAACATGCTAGAAATGCTCCAAATGAGCTAATTAGCTTATTGAGAGAATATTGCAACTGTCTGACAAAAGTGAAAAAAGTAAATTTCCAATTTCAACCAAACATGCTAGAAATGCTCCAATTGAGCTAATTAGCTTATTGTGAGAATATTGCAACTGTCTGACAAAAGTGAAAAATGTAAATTTCCAATTTCAACCAAACATGCTAGAAATGCTCCAATTGAGCTAATTAGCTTATTGTGAGAATATTACAAACGTCTAACAAAATTGAAAAATGTAAATTTCCAATTTCAACTAAACATGCTAGAAATGCTCCAATTGAGCTAATTAGCTTATTGTGAGAATATTGCAATTGTCTGACAAAAGTGAAAAATGTAAATTTCCAATTTCAAACAAACATGCTAGAAATGCTCCAATTTAGCTAATTAGTTTATTGTGAGAATATTACAAACGTCTGACAACACTGAAAAATGTAAATTTCCAATTTCAACCAAACATGCTAGAAATGCTCCAATTGAGCTAATTAGCTTATTGTGAGAATATTGCAATTGTCTGACAAAAGTGAAAAATGTAAATTTCCAATTTCAACCAAACATTCTAGAATTGCTCCAATTGAACTAATTAGCTTACTGTGAGATTATTGCAATTGTCTGACAAAAGTGAAAAATGTAAATTTCCAACTTCAACCGAACATGCTAGAAATGCTCCAATTGAGCTAATTAGCTTATTGTGAGAATATTGCAATTGTCTGACAAAAGTGAAAAATGTAAATTTCCAATTTCAACCAAACATGCTAGAAATGCTCAAATTGCGCGAATAAGCCTAATGTAAGAATTTTACAAACGTCTGACAAAACTGAAAAATGTAAATTTCCAATTACAACCAAACATGCTAGAAATGCTCCAATTGAGCTAATTAGCTTATTGTGAGAATATTGCAATTGTCTGACAAAAGTGAAAAATGTAAATTTCCAATTTCAACCAAACATTCTAGAATTGCTCCAATTGAACTAATTAGCTTACTGTGAGATTATTGCAATTGTCTGACAAAAGTGAAAAATGTAAATTTCCAACTTCAACCGAACATGCTAGAAATGCTCCAATTGAGCTAATTAGCTTATTGTGAGAATATTGCAATTGTCTGACAAAAGTGAAAAATGTAAATTTCCAATTTCAACCAAACATGCTAGAAATGCTCCAATTGAGCTAATTAGCTTATTGTGAGAATATTACAAACGTCTGACAACACTGAAAAGTGTAAATTTCCAATTACAACCAAACATGCTAGAAATGCTCAAATTGCGCAAATAAGCCTACTGTAAGAATTTTACAAACGTCTGACAAAACTGAAAAATGTAAATGTTGTATAATCGAGCTGGTGGGCCGCGGGCTACGCTAATGCCCGAGGTCATGGTAGTTACAGGTAGTTACGAGAGGTTACGGGAAGTACGAGAGGTTACAGGAAGTACGAGAGGTTACAAGAGTATAAAGGCGTGGGGAGATTGGGAGAGAGTTCTTCTTTACATCAACCCCATGTGAGTACACCCGTTTATATAACATGGCGCAGTTGACGAAGCTCTGATTTTTTTCCTTTTTGGTTGTCATTAGCGATAATTTTTCTGGTTGCGGGTAAGTTAGACGGTTGTATAGACCCTTTCACGGGCGTGTAGGTGAGGTAACGTGAGGTAGGGTAGTGTTGTGAGGTGTAGTAGCAGTGTTGTTGAGGTGCAATTATTTATTAGGGTAGTGTTGTGAGGTGTAGTAGCAGTGTTGTTGAGGTGCAATTATTTATTACATATTCGGAGGTGGGAGTTACACTAATTATACGAGTGGGGTAGAGTGTATTCGTGGCGAGGGAGATATTGTATCGGGTAGAGATGGAGAGTGGGTTTCCGAAGCTTGTGTTTGGAGAGCACGGTGATGGGTCGTGGGAGAGATTTATTGAGGAGATGAATTTATGTATTGAGAGTGCTGTTGAGAGAAGAGGTTACAAAGGTGAAGGTGACAATAGGCGCCCAATTATGAGAGGTAGAGCTAGGTTAGTGCCACTATTGAGAGCTATTGGACACAGTGGTAGAGAAGTATTGAGAGGTGCAGGGTTTAACGTAGATGGCGTAAATTCTACTTATGAAGGGGCAGTGGAGGTTTTACAGGGTTATTATGGTAGACAGGAGAGTATGTTCGTAAAGGGGCATAAGTTCCTTACGGCTAGGCAGACACATGGGGAAAGTGATAGAGAGTTTTTACAACGGGTAGAGAGTTTGAGCAGATATGCAGAGGTGACTAACGATAATGATAGGGTAAGGTTTGCCCTTATTGTGGCGGTTAACGGGTTGAGAAATAGAGAAGTAAGCAGAGAGTTAATGAAGAATGCCAATCTTACTTGGGCGTTATTGCAGGAGGCATTGAGGGCTCGAGAAATGGCCGACAGCTCTGATAGATTTTTGAGAGGTGAGGGTAGAAGTACCGATTTAAAGAGTGAGGTTAAGAGAGAAGTAGCAAAGGTATCAGAGTTTGATAGCCGAGCGCAGTACAGGAGTAATGATAGAGATAGAAGTTATGAGTCAGCAGGTAGATCTTCCCCTAGGGGTAGCCCTAGGAGTAGTAGAGAGTATTATGGTAGTGAAGAGCAAGGTGCTAGTAGATATGGGACAAGAGGCAGGGAGTATAACAAGGACGGTGACAGTAGAAAGTATAGAGACAATAGCAGGGAGAGGCATGTCTCTAGATCTAGAGCAAGCAGTAGAGAAGGCAGTGGAGGTAGAGTATGCTACAATTGTAAACGTAGTGGGCATGAGATGAGGAGTTGTCCCTCCATTAAATGTTTTTGTTGTGGACAGCGAGGACATGTATCTCGTTATTGTAGGGATAGGAGAGAAGTAGGTTATGACAGGCGAGGTAGTAGCAGGAGGTCAGGAGGTAGCCGAGATAATAGCTACGAGCAATATGGTAGCAGGGACAGTAGTGGGGAGAGGTACAGGGGCCGAGGAAGCCCCCGCGAGATTAGAGACAAATTTGGCAGGTACAGGGACAACAGTATGGATAGGTTTGAGGGGGAGAAGTATAAGGAGAGGTACCAAGATAGTGGTAAGGGCAGAAGTGTTAGGTTCTCTGGTTCTAGGGATAAGTATGAGGATGACAGTTGACTAGAAAGGAGAATTGTACAGGTTTTGAAGGTCAATGGGAAGAACGTTGAATTTACGTTTGATACGGGGGCAGAGGTGTCGACTGTAACCGAGGGGACGGCCGAAAGGCTGAACCTACGGCTAGAGGAGCCATCTACTGTTTTGGCGGGAATAGATGGTCGTAAGATAAGAGTAGTCGGTAAAGCAGGCGTTCAGTTGGAAAGTAAATATAGAGTTATGGAGACAGAGGTATATGTGGTGAAAGGATTGAGAACGAACTTCTTGGGCATAACTGAGTTAAGGCAGCTTAAATTATTTGCTGTTGTAAACGCGGTATGCGAAAGTAAGTTTGAGGCTGTTAAGGAGTGTAGAAGTAATAAGCCAGTTAAGCCGTTTTCGTCAAGAACCATTATTGCTGGGTCAAGTTATGTTTCAGATGATGTCAAGTTGCAAAACCTGACAAATAAGTCTGATAGAAAGAGCGAAGTTAAGAGAGGTCACACAGGGCAAGATTGGTGGACTTGCAATACCAAGGAAGTGAAGAGTAGCGAATACGTGGAAATTGGTAGCCAACAGGGGACAGCCCAAGGCACCAGAGATGTGCAAGTGTCTATGGGGTGTGATAGAGAACAGAGTCACGATGAGGTAAGGGAAGGTGCTGAGAAAGTAGCTAAACCAGTGTCTGTAATGGAAAAGGTTTGCTCTTTTTTAGCCGAGGTATCCAGCAATGGAATGTTGGACAGAGAAGGTCATGAGAAAAAGTTAGCAGAGATTGAAAGAGAGGAAAGGGAGGTGCGGAGGAAGTCGAAGGAGAAATTAGCTAAGCTGAAAGCCAAACGGGAGGCAGCAGTCATGGAGTTGGAAAATGTCAAGGCATTCAGGGTAGTGGTGCAGGAGTTAGCCGAGGTTCAGAGGAGAGTTGCTAGTAGCAGACCTGCACTGGTTGCAGGTGAGGTCGAGCTAGATAGGTCTGGGCCTATGCCAACTCCCAGCTCTGTGGTGCCATCCCCTGTGCAGCCGGTTACGGCCCAGGTGGAGACCTCCCACAGGAAGCCTGTCGAGCCTGCCTCTTATTGGGGAAAGCGAGGTAAAGACAGAAGAGACGGAGATGAGGTTGAGGAGTCATTACTGACCCAACCAAAAGACTCCGGGCTTGTCAGGGTTGGTGGAAGTAGTGTTGGAGATGTTGGTGGAAGGAGTGTTGGTAGTGACAGTGGTCACGGTAAAAGTATTGGTAGCGGCGGAGGTCAGAGTGATGGAAAAGCCAGTGCAGACTGGCAATGGAGCTGGCAGTAGCAAGAAGAGTACACTGATTTATACAACAGTGAGAGTGGAGGATCAGGAGAGTGAGGAGAGTAGTGTGGCCGGGTACGACAGCAGCCCCGGGTTGCTGGGGAGTGATGGTACGCAGGAGGAGTCGATGGAGGAAGACCTGGGTTAAAGCGTAAGGTAAACTTCACCAGCAAGGCGAGTTGATGAATGAGTCCCAATGTATTTCTGGAAGGTTAGTGGCCCATACAAAAAAAGAAAAGAAAAAGGGCATGTTGTATAATCGAGCTGGTGGGCCGCGGGCTACGCTAATGCCCGAGGTCATGGTAGTTACAATTAGTTACGAGAGGTTACGGGAAGTACGAGAGGTTACAGGAAGTACGAGAGGTTACAAGAGTATAAAGGCGTGGGGAGATTGGGAGAGAGTTATTCTTTACATCAACCCCATGTGAGTACACCCGTTTATATAACAGTAAATTTCCAATTTCAACCAAACATGCTAGAAATGCTCCAATTGAGCTAATTAGCTTATTGTGAGAATATTACAAACGTCTGACAACACTGAAAAATGTAAATTTCTAATTTCAACCAAACATGCTAGAAATGCTCCAAATGAGCTAATTAGCTTATTGAGAGAATATTGCAACTGTCTGACAAAAGTGAAAAATGTAAATTTCCAATTTCAACCAAACATGCTAGAAATGCTAAAATTGCGCAAATAAGCCTACTGTAAGAATTTTACAAACGTCTGACAAAACTGAAAAATGTAAATTTCCAATTTCAACCAAACATGCTAGAAATGCTCCAATTGAGCTAATTAGCTTATTGTGAGAATATTGCAATTGTCTGACAAAAGTGAAAAATGTAAATTTCCAATTTCAACCAAACATGCTAGAAATGCTCCAATTGAGCTAATTAGCTTATTGTGAGAATATTACAAACGTCTAACAAAATTGAAAAATGTAAATTTCCAATTTCAACCAAACATGCTAGAAATGCTCCAATTGAGCTAATTAGCTTATTGTGAGAATATTGCAATTGTCTGACAAAAGTGAAAAATGTAAATTTCCAATTTCAATCAAACATGCTAGAAATGCTCCAATTGAGCTAATTAGCTTATTGTGAGAATATTACAAACGTCTGACAACACTGAAAAATGTAAATTTCCAATTTCAACCAAACATGCTAGAAATGCTCCAATTGAGCTAATTAGCTTATTGTGAGAATATTGCAATTGTCTGACAAAAGTGAAAAATGTAAATTTCCAATTTCAACCAAACATGCTAGAAATGCTCAAATTGCGCAAATATGCCTACTGTAAGAATTTTACAAACGTCTGACAAAAGTGAAAAATGTAAATTTCCAATTTCAATCAAACATGCTAGAAATGCTCAAATTGCTCAAATAAGCCTACTGTAAGAATTTTACAAACGTCTGACAAAACTGAAAAATGTAAAATTCCAATTTCAACCAAACATGCTAGAAATGCTCCAATTGAGCTAATTAGCTTATTGTGAGAATATTACAAACGTCTGACAACACTGAAAAATGTAAATTTCTAATTTCAACCAAACATGCTAGAAATGCTCCAAATGAACTAGTTAGCTTATTGAGAGAATATTGCAACTGTCTGACAAAAGTGAAAAATGTAAATTTCCAATTTCAACCAAACATGCTAGAAATGCTCCAATTGAGCTAATTAGCTTATTGTGAGAATATTGCAATTGTCTGACAAAAGTGAAAAATGTAAATTTCCAATTTCAACCAAACATGCTAGAAATGCTCAAATTGCGCAAATAAGCCTACTGTAAGAATTTTACAAACGTCTGACAAAACTGAAAAATGTAAATTTCCAATTTCAACCAAACATGCTAGAAATGCTCCAATTGAGCTAATTAGCTTATTGTGAGAATATTGCAATTGTCTGACAAAAGTGAAAAATGTAAATTTCCAATTTCAACCAAACATGCTAGAAATGCTCCAATTGAGCTAATTAGCTTATTGTGAGAATATTACAAACGTCTAACAAAATTGAAAAATGTAAATTTCCAATTTCAACCAAACATGCTAGAAATGCTCCAATTGAGCTAATTAGCTTATTGTGAGAATATTGCAATTGTCTGACAAAAGTGAAAAATGTAAATTTCCAATTTCAACCAAACATGCTAGAAATGCTCCAATTGAGCTAATTAGCTTATTGTGAGAATATTGCAATTGTCTGACAAAAGTGAAAAATGTAAATTTCCAATTTCAACCAAACATGCTAGAAATGCTCAAATTGCGCAAATAAGCCTACTGTAAGAATTTTACAAACGTCTGACAAAACTGAAAAATGTAAATTTCCAATTTCAACCAAACATGCTAGAAGTGCTCCAATTGAGCTAATTAGCTTATTGTGAGAATATTGCAATTGTCTGACAAAACTGAAAAATGTAAATTTCCAATTTCAACCAAACATGCTAGAAATGCTCCAATTGAGCTAATTAGCTTATTGTGAGAATATTACAAACGTCTAACAAAATTGAAAAATGTAAATTTTTAATTTCAACCAAACATGCTAGAAATGCTCCAATTGAGCTAATTAGCTTATTGTGAGAATATTGCAATTGTCTGACAAAAGTGAAAAATGTAAATTTCCAATTTCAACCAAACATGCCAGAAATGCTCCAATTGAGCTAATTAGCTTATTGTGAGAATATTGCAATTGTCTGACAAAAGTGAAAAATGTAAATTTCCAATTTCAACAAAACATGCTAGAAATGCTCCAATTGAGCTAATTAGCTTATTGTGAGAATATTACAAACGTCTGACAACACTGAAAAATGTAAATTTCCAATTTCAACCGAAGATGCTAGAAATGCTCCAATTGAGCTAATTAGCTTATTGTGAGAATATTGCAATTGTCTGACAAAAGTGAAAAATGTAAATTTCCAATTTCAACAAAACATGCTAGAAATGCTCCAATTGAGCTAATTAGCTTATTGTGAGAATATTACAAACGTCTGACAACACTGAAAAATGTAAATTTCCAATTTCAACCGAAGATGCTAGAAATGCTCCAATTGAGCTAATTAGCTTATTGTGAGAATATTGCAATTGTCTGACAAAAGTGAAAAATGTAAATTTCCAATTTCAACCAAACATGCTAGAAATGCTCAAATTGCGCAAATAAGCCTACTGTAAGAATTTTACAAACGTCTGACAAAACTGAAAAATGTAAATTTCCAATTTCAACCAAACATGCTAGAAGTGCTCCAATTGAGCTAATTAGCTTATTGTGAGAATATTGCAATTGTCTGACAAAACTGAAAAATGTAAATTTCCAATTTCAACCAAACATGCTAGAAATGCTCCAATTGAGCTAATTAGCTTATTGTGAGAATATTGCAATTGTCTGACAAAAGTGAAAAATGTAAATTTCCAATTTCAACCAAACATGCTAGAAATGCTCCAATTGAGCTAATTAGCTTATTGTGAGAATATTACAAACGTCTAACAAAATTGAAAAATGTAAATTTCCAATTTCAACCAAACATGCTAGAAATGCTCCAATTGAGCTAATTAGCTTATTGTGAGAATATTACAAATGTTTGACAACACTGAAAAATGTAAATTTCTAATTTCAACCGAACATGCTAGAAATGCTCCAAATGAGCTAATTAGCTTATTGAGAGAATATTGCAATTGTCTGACAAAAGTGAAAAATGTAAATTTCCAATTTCAACCAAACATGCTAGAAATGCTCCAATTGAGCTAATTAGCTTGTTGTGAGAATATTGCAATTGTCTGACAAAAGTGAGAAATGTAAATTTCCAATTTCAACCAAACATGCTAGAAATGCTCCAATTGAGCTAATTAGCTTATTGTGAGAATACTCCAAACGTCTGACAAAACTGAAAAATGTAAATTTCCAATTTCAACCAAACATGCTAGAAGTGCTCCAATTGAGCTAATTAGCTTATTGAGAGAATATTGCAATTGTCTGACAAAACTGAAAAATGTAAATTTCCAATTTCAACCAAACATGCTAGAAATGCTCCAATTGAGCTAATTAGCTTATTGTGAGAATATTACAAACGTCTAACAAAATTGAAAAATGTAAATTTCCAATTTCAACCAAACATGCTAGAAATGCTCCAATTGAGCTAATTAGCTTATTGTGAGAATATTGCAATTGTCTGACAAAAGTGAAAAATGTAAATTTCCAATTTCAACCAAACATGCTAGAAATGCTCCAATTGAGCTAATTAGCTTATTGTGAGAATATTGCAATTGTCTGACAAAAGTGAAAAATGTAAATTTCCAATTTCAACAAAACATGCTAGAAATGCTCCAATTGAGCTAATTAGCTTATTGTGAGAATATTACAAACGTCTGACAACACTGAAAAATGTAAATTTCCAATTTCAACCGAAGATGCTAGAAATGCTCCAATTGAGCTAATTAGCTTATTGTGAGAATATTACAATTGTCTGACAAAAGTGAAAAATGTAAATTTCCAATTTCAACCAAACATGCTAGAAATGCTCAAATTGAGCTAATTAGCTTATTGTGAGAATATTGCAATTGTCTGACAAAAGTGAAAAATGTAAATTTCCAATTTCAACCAAACATGCTAGAAATGCTCCAATTGAGCTAATTAGCTTATTGTGAGATTATTGCAATTGTCTGACCAATGTGAAAAATGTAAATTTCCAATTTCAACCAAACATGCTAGAAATGCTCCAATTGAGCTAATTAGCTTATTGTGAAAATATTGCAATTGTCTGACAAAAGTGAAAAATGTAAATTTCCAGTTTCAACCAAACATGCTAGAAATGCTCCAATTGAGCTAATTAGCTTATTGTGAGAATACTACAAACGTCTGACAAAACTGAAAAATGTAAATTTCCAATTTCAACCAAACATGCTAGAAGTGCTCCAATTGAGCTAATTAGCTTATTGAGAGAATATTGCAATTGTCTGACAAAACTGAAAAATGTAAATTTCCAATTTCAACCAAACATGCTAGAAATGCTCCAATTGAGCTAATTAGCTTATTGTGAGAATATTACAAACGTCTAACAAAATTGAAAAATGTAAATTTCCAATTTCAACCAAACATGCTAGAAATGCTCCAATTGAGCTAATTAGCTTATTGTGAGAATATTACAAACGTCTGACAACACTGAAAAATGTAAATTTCCAATTTCAACCAAACATGCTAGAAATGCTCCAAATGAGCTAATTAGCTTATTGAAAGAATATTGCAATTGTCTGACAAAAGTGAAAAATGTAAATTTTCAATTTCAACCAAACATGCTAGAAATGCTCCAATTGAGCTAATTAGCTTATTGTGAGAATATTACAAACGTCTGACAACACTGAAAAATGTAAATTTCTAATTTCAACCAAACATGCTAGAAATGCTCCAAATGAGCTAATTAGCTTATTGAAAGAATATTGCAATTGTCTGACAAAAGTGAAAAATGTAAATTTCCAATTTCAACCAAACATGCTAGAAATGCTCCAATTGAGCTAATTAGCTTATTGTGAGAATATTGCAATTGTCTGACAAAAGTGAAAAATGTAAATTTCCAATTTCAACCAAACATGCTAGAAATGCTCCAATTGAGCTAATTAGCTTATTGTGAGAATATTACAAACATCTAACAAAATTGAAAAATGTAAATTTCCAATTTCAACCAAACATGCTAGAAATGCTCCAATTGAGCTAATTAGCTTATTGTGAGAATATTGCAATTGTCTGACAAAAGTGAAAAATGTAAATTTCCAATTTCAACCAAACATGCTAGAAATGCTCAAATTGAGCTAATTAGCTTATTGTGAGAATATTACAAACGTCTGACAACACTGAAAAATGTAAATTTCCAGTTTCAACCAAACATGCTAGAAATGCTCCAATTGAGCTAATTAGCTTATTGTGAGAATATTGCAATTGTCTGACAAAAGTGAAAAAAGTAAATTTCCAATTTCAACCAAACATGCTAGAAATGCTCAAATTGCGCAAATAAGCCTACTGTAAAAATTTTACAAACGTCTGACAAAACTGAAAAGTGTAAATTTCCAATTTCAACCAAACATGCTAGAAATGCTCCAATTGAGCTAATTAGCTTATTGTGAGAATATTACAAACGTCTGACAACACTGAAAAATGTAAATTTCTAATTTCAACCAAACATGCTAGAAATGCTCCAAATGAGCTAATTAGCTTATTGAAAGAATATTGCAATTGTCTGACAAAAGTGAAAAATGTAAATTTCCAATTTCAACCAAACATGCTAGAAATGCTCCAATTGAGCTAATTAGCTTATTGTGAGAATATTGCAATTGTCTGACAAAAGTGAAAAATGTAAATTTCCAATTTCAACCAAACATGCTAGAAATGCTCCAATTGAGCTAATTAGCTTATTGTGAGAATATTACAAACGTCTAACAAAATTGAAAAATGTAAATTTCCAATTTCAACCAAACATGCTAGAAATGCTCAAATTGAGCTAATTAGCTTATTGTGAGAATATTACAAACGTCTGACAACACTGAAAAATGTAAATTTCCAATTTCAACCAAACATGCTAGAAGTGCTCCAATTGAGCTAATTAGCTTATTGAGAGAATATTGCAATTGTCTGACAAAACTGAAAAATCTAAATTTCCAATTTCAACCAAACATGCTAGAAGTGCTCCAATTGAGCTAATTAGCTTATTGAGAGAATATTGCAATTGTCTGACAAAACTGAAAAATCTAAATTTCCAATTTCAACCAAACATGCTAGAAATGCTCCAATTGAGCTAATTAGCTTATTGTGAGAATATTACAAACGTCTAACAAAATTGAAAAATGTAAATTTCCAATTTCAACCAAACATGCTAGAAATGCTCCAATTGAGCTAATTAGCTTATTGTGAGAATATTGCAATTGTCTGACAAAAGTGAGAAATGTAAATTTCCAATTTCAACCAAACATGCTAGAAATGCTCCAATTGAGCTAATTAGCTTATTGTGAGAATATTGCAATTGTCTGACAAAAGTGAAAAATGTAAATTTCCAATTTCAACCAAACATGCTAGAAATGCTCCAATTGAGCTAATTAGCTTATTGTGAGAATATTGCAATTGTCTGACAAAAGTGAAAAATGTAAATTTCCAATTTCAACCAAACATGCTAGAAATGCTCCAATTGAGCTAATTAGCTTATTGTGAGAATATTACAAACGTCTAACAAAATTGAAAAATGAAAATTTCCAATTTCAACCAAACATGCTAGAAATGCTCCAATTGAGCTAATTAGCTTATTGTGAGAATATTGCAATTGTCTGACAAAAGTGAAAAATGTAAATTTCCAATTTCAACCAAACATGCTAGAAATGCTCCAATTGAGCTAATTAGCTTATTGTGAGAATATTGCAATTGTCTGACAAAAGTGAAAAATGTAAATTTCCAATTTCAACCAAACATGCTAGAAATGCTCCAATTGAGCTAATTAGCTTATTGTGAGAATATTACAAACGTCTAACAAAATTGAAAAATGAAAATTTCCAATTTCAACCAAACATGCTAGAAATGCTCCAATTGAGCTAATTAGCTTATTGTGAGAATATTGCAATTGTCTGACAAAAGTGAAAAATGTAAATTTCCAATTTCAACCAAACATGCTAGAAATGCTCCAATTGAGCTAATTACCTTATTGTGAGATTATTGCAATTGTCTGACAAAAGTGAAAAATGTAAATTTCCAATTTCAACCAAACATGCTAGAAATGCTCCAATTGAGCTAATTAGCTTATTGTGAGAATATTGCAATTGTCTGACAAAAGTGAAAAATGTAAATTTCCAATTTCAACCAAACATGCTAGAAATGCTCCAATTGAGCTAATTAGCTTATTGTGAGAATATTACAAACGTCTAACAAAATTGAAAAATGTAAATTTCCAATTTCAACCAAACATGCTAGAAATGCTCCAATTGAGCTAATTAGCTTATTGTGAGAATATTGCAATTGTCTGACAAAAGTGAAAAATGTAAATTTCCAATTTCAACCAAACATGCTAGAAATGCTCCAATTGAGCTAATTAGCTTATTGTGAGAATATTACAAACATCTAACAAAATTGAAAAATGTAAATTTCCAATTTCAACCAAACATGCTAGAAATGCTCCAATTGAGCTAATTAGCTTATTGTGAGAATATTGCAATTGTCTGACAAAAGTGAAAAATGTAAATTTCCAATTTCAACCAAACATGCTAGAAATGCTCAAATTGAGCTAATTAGCTTATTGTGAGAATATTACAAACGTCTGACAACACTGAAAAATGTAAATTTCCAATTTCAACCAAACATGCTAGAAATGCTCCAATTGAGCTAATTAGCTTATTGTGAGAATATTGCAATTGTCTGACAAAAGTGAAAAAAGTAAATTTCCAATTTCAACCAAACATGCTAGAAATGCTCAAATTGCGCAAATAAGCCTACTGTAAAAATTTTACAAACGTCTGACAAAACTGAAAAGTGTAAATTTCCAATTTCAACCAAACATGCTAGAAATGCTCCAATTGAGCTAATTAGCTTATTGTGAGAATATTACAAACGTCTGACAACACTGAAAAATGTAAATTTCTAATTTCAACCAAACATGCTAGAAATGCTCCAAATGAGCTAATTAGCTTATTGAAAGAATATTGCAATTGTCTGACAAAAGTGAAAAATGTAAATTTCCAATTTCAACCAAACATGCTAGAAATGCTCCAATTGAGCTAATTAGCTTATTGTGAGAATATTGCAATTGTCTGACAAAAGTGAAAAATGTAAATTTCCAATTTCAACCAAACATGCTAGAAATGCTCCAATTGAGCTAATTAGCTTATTGTGAGAATATTACAAACGTCTAACAAAATTGAAAAATGTAAATTTCCAATTTCAACCAAACATGCTAGAAATGCTCAAATTGAGCTAATTAGCTTATTGTGAGAATATTACAAACGTCTGACAACACTGAAAAATGTAAATTTCCAATTTCAACCAAACATGCTAGAAGTGCTCCAATTGAGCTAATTAGCTTATTGAGAGAATATTGCAATTGTCTGACAAAACTGAAAAATCTAAATTTCCAATTTCAACCAAACATGCTAGAAATGCTCCAATTGAGCTAATTAGCTTATTGTGAGAATATTACAAACGTCTAACAAAATTGAAAAATGTAAATTTCCAATTTCAACCAAACATGCTAGAAATGCTCCAATTGAGCTAATTAGCTTATTGTGAGAATATTGCAATTGTCTGACAAAAGTGAAAAATGTAAATTTCCAATTTCAACCAAACATGCTAGAAATGCTCCAATTGAGCTAATTAGCTTATTGTGAGAATATTGCAATTTTCTGACAAAAGTGAAAAATGTAAATTTCCAATTTCAACCAAACATGCTAGAAATGCTCCAATTGAGCTAATTAGCTTATTGTGAGAATATTGCAATTGTCTGACAAAAGTGAAAAATGTAAATTTCCAATTTCAACCAAACATGCTAGAAATGCTCCAATTGAGCTAATTAGCTTATTGTGAGAATATTACAAACGTCTAACAAAATTGAAAAATGAAAATTTCCAATTTCAACCAAACATGCTAGAAATGCTCCAATTGAGCTAATTAGCTTATTGTGAGAATATTGCAATTGTCTGACAAAAGTGAAAAATGTAAATTTCCAATTTCAACCAAACATGCTAGAAATGCTCCAATTGAGCTAATTAGCTTATTGTGAGAATATTGCAATTGTCTGACAAAAGTGAAAAATGTAAATTTCCAATTTCAACCAAACATGCTAGAAATGCTCCAATTGAGCTAATTAGCTTATTGTGAGAATATTACAAACGTCTAACAAAATTGAAAAATGAAAATTTCCAATTTCAACCAAACATGCTAGAAATGCTCCAATTGAGCTAATTAGCTTATTGTGAGAATATTGCAATTGTCTGACAAAAGTGAAAAATGTAAATTTCCAATTTCAACCAAACATGCTAGAAATGCTCCAATTGAGCTAATTAGCTTATTGTGAGATTATTGCAATTGTCTGACAAAAGTGAAAAATGTAAATTTCCAATTTCAACCAAACATGCTAGAAATGCTCCAATTGAGCTAATTAGCTTATTGTGAGAATATTGCAATTGTCTGACAAAAGTGAAAAATGTAAATTTCCAATTTCAACCAAACATGCTAGAAATGCTCCAATTGAGCTAATTAGCTTATTGTGAGAATATTACAAACGTCTAACAAAATTGAAAAATGTAAATTTCCAATTTCAACCAAACATGCTAGAAATGCTCCAATTGAGCTAATTAGCTTATTGTGAGAATATTGCAATTGTCTGACAAAAGTGAAAAATGTAAATTTCCAATTTCAACCAAACATGCTAGAAATGCTCCAATTGAGCTAATTAGCTTATTGTGAGAATATTGCAATTGTCTGACAAAAGTGAAAAATGTAAATTTCCAATTTCAACCAAACATGCTAGAAATGCTCCAATTGAGCTAATTAGCTTATTGTGAGAATATTGCAATTGTCTGACAAAAGTGAAAAATGTAAATTTCCAATTTCAACCAAACATGCTAGAAATGCTCAAATTGTGCAAATAAGCCTACTGTAAGAATTTTACAAACGTCTGACAAAACTGAAAAATGTAAATTTCCAATTTCAACCAAACATGCTAGAAATGCTCCAATTGAGCTAATTAGCTTATTCTGAGAATATTACAAACGTCTGACAACACTGAAAAATGTAAATTTCTAATTTCAACCAAACATGCTAGAAATGCTCCAAATGAGCTAATTAGCTTATTGAGAGAATATTGCAATTGTCTGACAAAAGTGAAAAATGTAAATTTCCAATTTCAACCAAACATGCTAGAAATGCTCCAATTGAGCTAATTAGCTTGTTGTGAGAATATGGCAATTGTCTGACAAAAGTGAGAAATGTAAATTTCCAATTTCAACCAAACATGCTAGAAATGCTCCAATTGAGCTAATTAGCTTATTGTGAGAATATTGCAATTGTCTGACAAAAGTGAAAAATGTAAATTTCCAATTTCAACCAAACATGCTAGAAATGCTCCAATTGAGCTAATTAGCTTATTGTGAGAATATTACAAACGTCTAACAAAATTGAAAAATGTAAATTTCCAATTTCAACCAAACATGCTAGAAATGCTCCAATTGAGCTAATTAGCTTATTGTGAGAATATTGCAATTGTCTGACAAAAGTGAAAAATGTAAATTTCCAATTTCAACCAAACATGCTAGAAATGCTCCAATTGAGCTAATTAGCTTATTGTGAGAATACTACAAACGTCTGACAAAACTGAAAAATGTAAATTTCCAATTTCAACCAAACATGCTAGAAGTGCTCCAATTGAGCTAATTAGCTTATTGAGAGAATATTGCAATTGTCTGACAAAACTGAAAAATGTAAATTTCCAATTTCAACCAAACATGCTAGAAATGCTCCAATTGAGCTAATTAGCTTATTGTGAGAATATTGCAATTGTCTGACAAAAGTGAAAAATGTAAATTTCCAATTTCAACCAAACATGCTAGAAATGCTCCAATTGAGCTAATTAGCTTATTGTGAGAATATTACAAACATCTAACCAAATTGAAAAATGTAAATTTCCAATTTCAACCAAACATGCTAGAAATGCTCCAATTGAGCTAATTAGCTTATTGTGAGAATATTGCAATTGTCTGACAAAAGTGAAAAATGTAAATTTCCAATTTCAACCAAACATGCTAGAAATGCTCAAATTGAGCTAATTAGCTTATTGTGAGAATATTACAAACGTCTGACAACACTGAAAAATGTAAATTTCCAATTTCAACCAAACATGCTAGAAATGCTCCAATTGAGCTAATTAGCTTATTGTGAGAATATTGCAATTGTCTGACAAAAGTGAAAAAAGTAAATTTCCAATTTCAACCAAACATGCTAGAAATGCTCAAATTGCGCAAATAAGCCTACTGTAAAAATTTTACAAACGTCTGACAAAACTGAAAAGTGTAAATTTCCAATTTCAACCAAACATGCTAGAAATGCTCCAATTGAGCTAATTAGCTTATTGTGAGAATATTACAAACGTCTGACAACACTGAAAAATGTAAATTTCTAATTTCAACCAAACATGCTAGAAATGCTCCAAATGAGCTAATTAGCTTATTGAAAGAATATTGCAATTGTCTGACAAAAGTGAAAAATGTAAATTTCCAATTTCAACCAAACATGCTAGAAATGCTCCAATTGAGCTAATTAGCTTATTGTGAGAATATTGCAATTGTCTGACAAAAGTGAAAAATGTAAATTTCCAATTTCAACCAAACATGCTAGAAATGCTCCAATTGAGCTAATTAGCTTATTGTGAGAATATTACAAACGTCTAACAAAATTGAAAAATGTAAATTTCCAATTTCAACCAAACATGCTAGAAATGCTCAAATTGAGCTAATTAGCTTATTGTGAGAATATTACAAACGTCTGACAACACTGAAAAATGTAAATTTCCAATTTCAACCAAACATGCTAGAAGTGCTCCAATTGAGCTAATTAGCTTATTGAGAGAATATTGCAATTGTCTGACAAAACTGAAAAATCTAAATTTCCAATTTCAACCAAACATGCTAGAAATGCTCCAATTGAGCTAATTAGCTTATTGTGAGAATATTACAAACGTCTAACAAAATTGAAAAATGTAAATTTCCAATTTCAACCAAACATGCTAGAAATGCTCCAATTGAGCTAATTGTGAGAATATTGTGAGAATATTGCAATTGTCTGACAAAAGTGAAAAATGTAAATTTCCAATTTCAACCAAACATGCTAGAAATGCTCCAATTGAGCTAATTAGCTTATTGTGAGAATATTGCAATTGTCTGACAAAAGTGAAAAATGTAAATTTCCAATTTCAACCAAACATGCTAGAAATGCTCCAATTGAGCTAATTAGCTTATTGTGAGAATATTGCAATTGTCTGACAAAAGTGAAAAATGTAAATTTCCAATTTCAACCAAACATGCTAGAAATGCTCCAATTGAGCTAATTAGCTTATTGTGAGAATATTACAAACGTCTAACAAAATTGAAAAATGAAAATTTCCAATTTCAACCAAACATGCTAGAAATGCTCCAATTGAGCTAATTAGCTTATTGTGAGAATATTGCAATTGTCTGACAAAAGTGAAAAATGTAAATTTCCAATTTCAACCAAACATGCTAGAAATGCTCCAATTGAGCTAATTAGCTTATTGTGAGAATATTGCAATTGTCTGACAAAAGTGAAAAATGTAAATTTCCAATTTCAACCAAACATGCTAGAAATGCTCCAATTGAGCTAATTAGCTTATTGTGAGAATATTACAAACGTCTAACAAAATTGAAAAATGAAAATTTCCAATTTCAACCAAACATGCTAGAAATGCTCCAATTGAGCTAATTAGCTTATTGTGAGAATATTGCAATTGTCTGACAAAAGTGAAAAATGTAAATTTCCAATTTCAACCAAACATGCTAGAAATGCTCCAATTGAGCTAATTAGCTTATTGTGAGATTATTGCAATTGTCTGACAAAAGTGAAAAATGTAAATTTCCAATTTCAACCAAACATGCTAGAAATGCTCCAATTGAGCTAATTAGCTTATTGTGAGAATATTGCAATTGTCTGACAAAAGTGAAAAATGTAAATTTCCAATTTCAACCAAACATGCTAGAAATGCTCCAATTGAGCTAATTAGCTTATTGTGAGAATATTACAAACGTCTAACAAAATTGAAAAATGTAAATTTCCAATTTCAACCAAACATGCTAGAAATGCTCCAATTGAGCTAATTAGCTTATTGTGAGAATATTGCAATTGTCTGACAAAAGTGAAAAATGTAAATTTCCAATTTCAACCAAACATGCTAGAAATGCTCCAATTGAGCTAATTAGCTTATTGTGAGAATATTGCAATTGTCTGACAAAAGTGAAAAATGTAAATTTCCAATTTCAACCAAACATGCTAGAAATGCTCCAATTGAGCTAATTAGCTTATTGTGAGAATATTGCAATTGTCTGACAAAAGTGAAAAATGTAAATTTCCAATTTCAACCAAACATGCTAGAAATGCTCAAATTGTGCAAATAAGCCTACTGTAAGAATTTTACAAACGTCTGACAAAACTGAAAAATGTAAATTTCCAATTTCAACCAAACATGCTAGAAATGCTCCAATTGAGCTAATTAGCTTATTGTGAGAATATTACAAACGTCTGACAACACTGAAAAATGTAAATTTCTAATTTCAACCAAACATGCTAGAAATGCTCCAAATGAGCTAATTAGCTTATTGAGAGAATATTGCAATTGTCTGACAAAAGTGAAAAATGTAAATTTCCAATTTCAACCAAACATGCTAGAAATGCTCCAATTGAGCTAATTAGCTTGTTGTGAGAATATGGCAATTGTCTGACAAAAGTGAGAAATGTAAATTTCCAATTTCAACCAAACATGCTAGAAATGCTCCAATTGAGCTAATTAGCTTATTGTGAGAATATTGCAATTGTCTGACAAAAGTGAAAAATGTAAATTTCCAATTTCAACCAAACATGCTAGAAATGCTCCAATTGAGCTAATTAGCTTATTGTGAGAATATTACAAACGTCTAACAAAATTGAAAAATGTAAATTTCCAATTTCAACCAAACATGCTAGAAATGCTCCAATTGAGCTAATTAGCTTATTGTGAGAATATTGCAATTGTCTGACAAAAGTGAAAAATGTAAATTTCCAATTTCAACCAAACATGCTAGAAATGCTCCAATTGAGCTAATTAGCTTATTGTGAGAATACTACAAACGTCTGACAAAACTGAAAAATGTAAATTTCCAATTTCAACCAAACATGCTAGAAGTGCTCCAATTGAGCTAATTAGCTTATTGAGAGAATATTGCAATTGTCTGACAAAACTGAAAAATGTAAATTTCCAATTTCAACCAAACATGCTAGAAATGCTCCAATTGAGCTAATTAGCTTATTGTGAGAATATTGCAATTGTCTGACAAAAGTGAAAAATGTAAATTTCCAATTTCAACCAAACATGCTAGAAATGCTCCAATTGAGCTAATTAGCTTATTGTGAGAATATTACAAACGTCTAACAAAATTGAAAAATGAAAATTTCCAATTTCAACCAAACATGCTAGAAATGCTCCAATTGAGCTAATTAGCTTATTGTGAGAATATTGCAATTGTCTGACAAAAGTGAAAAATGTAAATTTCCAATTTCAACCAAACATGCTAGAAATGCTCCAATTGAGCTAATTAGCTTATTGTGAGAATATTGCAATTGTCTGACAAAAGTGAAAAATGTAAATTTCCAATTTCAACCAAACATGCTAGAAATGCTCCAATTGAGCTAACTAGCTTATTGTGAGAATATTACAAACGTCTAACAAAATTGAAAAATGAAAATTTCCAATTTCAACCAAACATGCTAGAAATGCTCCAATTGAGCTAATTAGCTTATTGTGAGAATATTGCAATTGTCTGACAAAAGTGAAAAATGTAAATTTCCAATTTCAACCAAACATGCTAGAAATGCTCCAATTGAGCTAATTAGCTTATTGTGAGATTATTGCAATTGTCTGACAAAAGTGAAAAATGTAAATTTCCAATTTCAACCAAACATGCTAGAAATGCTCCAATTGAGCTAATTAGCTTATTGTGAGAATATTGCAATTGTCTGACAAAAGTGAAAAATGTAAATTTCCAATTTCAACCAAACATGCTAGAAATGCTCCAATTGAGCTAATTAGCTTATTGTGAGAATATTACAAACGTCTAACAAAATTGAAAAATGTAAATTTCCAATTTCAACCAAACATGCTAGAAATGCTCCAATTGAGCTAATTAGCTTATTGTGAGAATATTGCAATTGTCTGACAAAAGTGAAAAATGTAAATTTCCAATTTCAACCAAACATGCTAGAAATGCTCCAATTGAGCTAATTAGCTTATTGTGAGAATATTGCAATTGTCTGACAAAAGTGAAAAATGTAAATTTCCAATTTCAACCAAACATGCTAGAAATGCTCCAATTGAGCTAATTAGCTTATTGTGAGAATATTGCAATTGTCTGACAAAAGTGAAAAATGTAAATTTCCAATTTCAACCAAACATGCTAGAAATGCTCAAATTGTGCAAATAAGCCTACTTTAAGAATTTTACAAACGTCTGACAAAACTGAAAAATGTAAATTTCCAATTTCAACCAAACATGCTAGAAATGCTCCAATTGAGCTAATTAGCTTATTGTGAGAATATTACAAACGTCTGACAACACTGAAAAATGTAAATTTCCAATTTCAACCAAACATGCTAGAAATGCTCCAATTGAGCTAATTAGCTTATTGTGAGAATATTGCAATTGTCTGACAAAAGTGAAAAAAGTAAATTTCCAATTTCAACCAAACATGCTAGAAATGCTCAAATTGCGCAAATAAGCCTACTGTAAAAATTTTACAAACGTCTGACAAAACTGAAAAATGTAAATTTCCAATTTCAACCAAACATGCTAGAAATGCTCCAATTGAGCTAATTAGCTTATTGTGAGAATATTACAAACGTCTGACAACACTGAAAAATGTAAATTTCTAATTTCAACCAAACATGCTAGAAATGCTCCAAATGAGCTAATTAGCTTATTGAAAGAATATTGCAATTGTCTGACAAAAGTGAAAAATGTAAATTTCCAATTTCAACCAAACATGCTAGAAATGCTCCAATTGAGCTAATTAGCTTATTGTGAGAATATTGCAATTGTCTGACAAAAGTGAAAAATGTAAATTTCCAATTTCAACCAAACATGCTAGAAATGCTCCAATTGAGCTAATTAGCTTATTGTGAGAATATTACAAACGTCTAACAAAATTGAAAAATGTAAATTTCCAATTTCAACCAAACATGCTAGAAATGCTCAAATTGAGCTAATTAGCTTATTGTGAGAATAATACAAACGTCTGACAACACTGAAAAATGTAAATTTCCAATTTCAACCAAACATGCTAGAAATGCTCCAATTGAGCTAATTAGCTTATTGTGAGAATATTACAAACGTCTAACAAAATTGAAAAATGTAAATTTCCAATTTCAACCAAACATGCTAGAAATGCTCCAATTGAGCTAATTAGCTTATTGTGAGAATATTGCAATTGTCTGACAAAAGTGAAAAATGTAAATTTCCAATTTCAACCAAACATGCTAGAAATGCTCCAATTGAGCTAATTAGCTTATTGTGAGAATACTACAAACGTCTGACAAAACTGAAAAATGTAAATTTCCAATTTCAACCAAACATGCTAGAAGTGCTCCAATTGAGCTAATTAGCTTATTGAGAGAATATTGCAATTGTCTGACAAAACTGAAAAATGTAAATTTCCAATTTCAACCAAACATGCTAGAAATGCTCCAATTGAGCTAATTAGCTTATTGTGAGAATATTGCAATTGTCTGACAAAAGTGAAAAATGTAAATTTCCAATTTCAACCAAACATGCTAGAAATGCTCCAATTGAGCTAATTAGCTTATTGTGAGAATATTACAAACGTCTAACAAAATTGAAAAATGAAAATTTCCAATTTCAACCAAACATGCTAGAAATGCTCCAATTGAGCTAATTAGCTTATTGTGAGAATATTGCAATTGTCTGACAAAAGTGAAAAATGTAAATTTCCAATTTCAACCAAACATGCTAGAAATGCTCCAATTGAGCTAATTAGCTTATTGTGAGAATATTGCAATTGTCTGACAAAATTGAAAAATGTAAATTTCCAATTTCAACCAAACATGCTAGAAATGCTCCAATTGAGCTAATTAGCTTATTGTGAGAATATTACAAACGTCTAACAAAATTGAAAAATGAAAATTTCCAATTTCAACCAAACATGCTAGAAATGCTCCAATTGAGCTAATTAGCTTATTGTGAGAATATTGCAATTGTCTGACAAAAGTGAAAAATGTAAATTTCCAATTTCAACCAAACATGCTAGAAATGCTCCAATTGAGCTAATTAGCTTATTGTGAGATTATTGCAATTGTCTGACAAAAGTGAAAAATGTAAATTTCCAATTTCAACCAAACATGCTAGAAATGCTCCAATTGAGCTAATTAGCTTATTGTGAGAATATTGCAATTGTCTGACAAAAGTGAAAAATGTAAATTTCCAATTTCAACCAAACATGCTAGAAATGCTCCAATTGAGCTAATTAGCTTATTGTGAGAATATTACAAACGTCTAACAAAATTGAAAAATGTAAATTTCCAATTTCAACCAAACATGCTAGAAATGCTCCAATTGAGCTAATTAGCTTATTGTGAGAATATTGCAATTGTCTGACAAAAGTGAAAAATGTAAATTTCCAATTTCAACCAAACATGCTAGAAATGCTCCAATTGAGCTAATTAGCTTATTGTGAGAATATTGCAATTGTCTGACAAAAGTGAAAAATGTAAATTTCCAATTTCAACCAAACATGCTAGAAATGCTCCAATTGAGCTAATTAGCTTATTGTGAGAATATTGCAATTGTCTGACAAAAGTGAAAAATGTAAATTTCCAATTTCAACCAAACATGCTAGAAATGCTCAAATTGTGCAAATAAGCCTACTTTAAGAATTTTACAAACGTCTGACAAAACTGAAAAATGTAAATTTCCAATTTCAACCAAACATGCTAGAAATGCTCCAATTGAGCTAATTAGCTTATTGTGAGAATATTACAAACGTCTGACAACACTGAAAAATGTAAATTTCTAATTTCAACCAAACATGCTAGAAATGCTCCAAATGAGCTAATTAGCTTATTGAGAGAATATTGCAATTGTCTGACAAAAGTGAAAAATGTAAATTTCCAATTTCAACCAAACATGCTAGAAATGCTCCAATTGAGCTAATTAGCTTGTTGTGAGAATATGGCAATTGTCTGACAAAAGTGAGAAATGTAAATTTCCAATTTCAACCAAACATGCTAGAAATGCTCCAATTGAGCTAATTAGCTTATTGTGAGAATATTGCAATTGTCTGACAAAAGTGAAAAATGTAAATTTCCAATTTCAACCAAACATGCTAGAAATGCTCCAATTGAGCTAATTAGCTTATTGTGAGAATATTACAAACGTCTAACAAAATTGAAAAATGTAAATTTCCAATTTCAACCAAACATGCTAGAAATGCTCCAATTGAGCTAATTAGCTTATTGTGAGAATATTGCAATTGTCTGACAAAAGTGAAAAATGTAAATTTCCAATTTCAACCAAACATGCTAGAAATGCTCCAATTGAGCTAATTAGCTTATTGTGAGAATACTACAAACGTCTGACAAAACTGAAAAATGTAAATTTCCAATTTCAACCAAACATGCTAGAAGTGCTCCAATTGAGCTAATTAGCTTATTGAGAGAATATTGCAATTGTCTGACAAAACTGAAAAATGTAAATTTCCAATTTCAACCAAACATGCTAGAAATGCTCCAATTGAGCTAATTAGCTTATTGTGAGAATATTACAAACGTCTAACAAAATTGAAAAATGTAAATTTCCAATTTCAACCAAACATGCTAGAAATGCTCCAATTGAGCTAATTAGCTTATTGTGAGAATATTACAAACGTCTGACAACACTGAAAAATGTAAATTTCCAATTTCAACCAAACATGCTAGAAATGCTCCAAATGAGCTAATTAGCTTATTGAAAGAATATTGCAATTGTCTGACAAAAGTGAAAAATGTAAATTTTCAATTTCAACCAAACATGCTAGAAATGCTCCAATTGAGCTAATTAGCTTATTGTGAGAATATTACAAACGTCTGACAACACTGAAAAATGTAAATTTCTAATTTCAACCAAACATGCTAGAAATGCTCCAAATGAGCTAATTAGCTTATTGAAAGAATATTGCAATTGTCTGACAAAAGTGAAAAATGTAAATTTCCAATTTCAACCAAACATGCTAGAAATGCTCCAATTGAGCTAATTAGCTTATTGTGAGAATATTGCAATTGTCTGACAAAAGTGAAAAATGTAAATTTCCAATTTCAACCAAACATGCTAGAAATGCTCCAATTGAGCTAATTAGCTTATTGTGAGAATATTACAAACGTCTAACAAAATTGAAAAATGTAAATTTCCAATTTCAACCAAACATGCTAGAAATGCTCCAATTGAGCTAATTAGCTTATTGTGAGAATATTGCAATTGTCTGACAAAAGTGAAAAATGTAAATTTCCAATTTCAACCAAACATGCTAGAAATGCTCAAATTGAGCTAATTAGCTTATTGTGAGAATATTACAAACGTCTGACAACACTGAAAAATGTAAATTTCCAATTTCAACCAAACATGCTAGAAATGCTCCAATTGAGCTAATTAGCTTATTGTGAGAATATTGCAATTGTCTGACAAAAGTGAAAAAAGTAAATTTCCAATTTCAACCAAACATGCTAGAAATGCTCAAATTGCGCAAATAAGCCTACTGTAAAAATTTTACAAACGTCTGACAAAACTGAAAAATGTAAATTTCCAATTTCAACCAAACATGCTAGAAATGCTCCAATTGAGCTAATTAGCTTATTGTGAGAATATTACAAACGTCTGACAACACTGAAAAATGTAAATTTCTAATTTCAACCAAACATGCTAGAAATGCTCCAAATGAGCTAATTAGCTTATTGAAAGAATATTGCAATTGTCTGACAAAAGTGAAAAATGTAAATTTCCAATTTCAACCAAACATGCTAGAAATGCTCCAATTGAGCTAATTAGCTTATTGTGAGAATATTGCAATTGTCTGACAAAAGTGAAAAATGTAAATTTCCAATTTCAACCAAACATGCTAGAAATGCTCCAATTGAGCTAATTAGCTTATTGTGAGAATATTACAAACGTCTAACAAAATTGAAAAATGTAAATTTCCAATTTCAACCAAACATGCTAGAAATGCTCAAATTGAGCTAATTAGCTTATTGTGAGAATAATACAAACGTCTGACAACACTGAAAAATGTAAATTTCCAATTTCAACCAAACATGCTAGAAGTGCTCCAATTGAGCTAATTAGCTTATTGAGAGAATATTGCAATTGTCTGACAAAACTGAAAAATGTAAATTTCCAATTTCAACCAAACATGCTAGAAATGCTCCAATTGAGCTAATTAGCTTATTGTGAGAATATTACAAACGTCTAACAAAATTGAAAAATGTAAATTTCCAATTTCAACCAAACATGCTAGAAATGCTCCAATTGAGCTAATTAGCTTATTGTGAGAATATTGCAATTGTCTGACAAAAGTGAAAAATGTAAATTTCCAATTTCAACCAAACATGCTAGAAATGCTCCAATTGAGCTAATTAGCTTATTGTGAGAATATTGCAATTGTCTGACAAAAGTGAAAAATGTAAATTTCCAATTTCAACCAAACATGCTAGAAATGCTCCAATTGAGCTAATTAGCTTATTGTGAGAATATTGCAATTGTCTGACAAAAGTGAAAAATGTAAATTTCCAATTTCAACCAAACATGCTAGAAATGCTCCAATTGAGCTAATTAGCTTATTGTGAGATTATTGCAATTGTCTGACAAAAGTGAAAAATGTAAATTTCCAATTTCAACCAAACATGCTAGAAATGCTCCAATTGAGCTAATTAGCTTATTGTGAGAATATTGCAATTGTCTGACAAAAGTGAAAAATGTAAATTTCCAATTTCAACCAAACATGCTAGAAATGCTCCAATTGAGCTAATTAGCTTATTGTGAGAATATTACAAACGTCTAACAAAATTGAAAAATGTAAATTTCCAATTTCAACCAAACATGCTAGAAATGCTCCAATTGAGCTAATTAGCTTATTGTGACAATATTGCAATTGTCTGACAAAAGTGAAAAATGTAAATTTCCAATTTCAACCAAACATGCTAGAAATGCTCCAATTGAGCTAATTAGCTTATTGTGAGAATATTGCAATTGTCTGACAAAAGTGAAAAATGTAAATTTCCAATTTCAACCAAACATGCTAGAAATGCTCCAATTGAGCTAATTAGCTTATTGTGAGAATATTGCAATTGTCTGACAAAAGTGAAAAATGTAAATTTCCAATTTCAACCAAACATGCTAGAAATGCTCAAATTGTGCAAATAAGCCTACTGTAAGAATTTTACAAACGTCTGACAAAACTGAAAAATGTAAATTTCCAATTTCAACCAAACATGCTAGAAATGCTCCAATTGAGCTAATTAGCTTATTGTGAGAATATTACAAACGTCTGACAACACTGAAAAATGTAAATTTCTAATTTCAACCAAACATGCTAGAAATTCTCCAAATGAGCTAATTAGCTTATTGAGAGAATATTGCAATTGTCTGACAAAAGTGAAAAATGTAAATTTCCAATTTCAACCAAACATGCTAGAAATGCTCCAATTGAGCTAATTAGCTTGTTGTGAGAATATGGCAATTGTCTGACAAAAGTGAGAAATGTAAATTTCCAATTTCAACCAAACATGCTAGAAATGCTCCAATTGAGCTAATTAGCTTATTGTGAGAATACTACAAACGTCTGACAAAACTGAAAAATGTAAATTTCCAATTTCAACCAAACATGCTAGAAATGCTCCAATTGAGCTAATTAGCTTATTGTGAGAATATTGCAATTGTCTGACAAAACTGAAAAATGTAAATTTCCAATTTCAACCAAACATGCTAGAAATGCTCCAATTGAGCTAATTAGCTTATTGTGAGAATATTACAAACGTCTAACAAAATTGAAAAATGTAAATTTCCAATTTCAACCAAACATGCTAGAAATGCTCCAATTGAGCTAATTAGCTTATTGTGAGAATATTGCAATTGTCTGACAAAAGTGAAAAATGTATATTTCCAATTTCAACCAAACATGCTAGAAATGCTCCAATTGAGCTAATTAGCTTATTGTGAGAATATTACAAACGTCTAACAAAATTGAAAAATGAAAATTTCCAATTTCAACCAAACATGCTAGAAATGCTCCAATTGAGCTAATTAGCTTATTGTGAGAATATTGCAATTGTCTGACAAAAGTGAAAAATGTAAATTTCCAATTTCAACCAAACATGCTAGAAATGCTCCAATTGAGCTAATTAGCTTATTGTGAGATTATTGCAATTGTCTGACAAAAGTGAAAAATGTAAATTTCCAATTTCAACCAAACATGCTAGAAATGCTCCAATTGAGCTAATTAGCTTATTGTGAGAATATTGCAATTGTCTGACAAAAGTGAAAAATGTAAAATTCCAATTTCAATTAAACATGCTAGAAATGTTCAAATTGCGCAAATAAGCCTACTGTAAGAATTTTACAAACGTCTGACAAAACTGAAAAATGTAAATTTCCAATTTCAACCAAACATGCTAGAAATGCTCCAATTGAGCTAATTAGCTTATTGTGAGAATATTACAAACGTCTGACAACACTGAAAAATGTAAATTTCTGATTTCAACCAAACATGCTAGAAATGCTCCAAATGAGCTAATTAGCTTATTGAGAGAATATTGCAACTGTCTGACAAAAGTGAAAAATGTAAATTTCCCATTTCAACCAAACATGCTAGAAATGCTCCAATTGAGCTAATTAGCTTATTGTGAGAATATTGCAATTGTCTGACAAAAGTGAAAAATGTAAATTTCCAATTTCAACCAAACATGCTAGAAATGCTCCAATTGAGCTAATTAGCTTATTGTGAGAATATTACAAATGTCTAACAAAATTGAAAAATGTAAATTTCCAATTTCAACCAAACATGCTAGAAATGCTCCAATTGAGCTAATTAGCTTATTGTGAGAATATTGCAATTGTCTGACAAAATTGAAAAATGTAAATTTCCAATTTCACCCAATCATGTTAGAAATGCTCCAATTTAGCTAATTAGCTTATTGTGAGAATATTACAAACGTCTGACAACACTGAAAAATGTAAATTTCTAATTTCGACCAAACATGCTAGAAATGCTCCAAATGAGCTAATTAGCTTATTGAAAGAATATTGCAATTGTCTGAAAAAAGTGAAAAATGTAAATTTCCAATTTCAACCAAACATGCTAGAAATGCTCCAATTGAGCTAATTAGCTTATTGTGAGAATATTGCAATTGTCTGACAAAAGTGAAAAATGTAAATTTCCAATTTCAACCAAACATGCTAGAAATGCTCCAATTGAGCTAATTAGCTTATTGTGAGAATATTACAAACGTCTAACAAAATTGAAAAATGTAAATTTCCAATTTCAACCAAACATGCTAGAAATGCTCCAGTTGAGCTAATTAGCTTATTGTGAGAATATTGCAATTGTCTGACAAAAGTGAAAAATGTAAATTTCCAATTTCAACCAAACATGCTAGAAATGCTCAAATTGAGCTAATTAGCTTATTGTGAGAATATTACAAACGTCTGACAACACTGAAAAATGTAAATTTCCAATTTCAACCAAACATGCTAGAAATGCTCCAATTGAGCTAATTAGCTTATTGTGAGAATATTGCAATTGTCTGACAAATGTGAAAAAAGTAAATTTCCAATTTCAACCAAACATGCTAGAAATGCTCAAATTGCGCAAATAAGCCTACTGTAAGAATTTTACATACGTCTGACAAAACTGAAAAATGTAAATTTCCAATTTCAACCAAACATGCTAGAAATGCTCCAATTGAGCTAATTAGCTTATTGTGAGAATATTACAAACGTCTGACAACACTGAAAAATGTAAATTTCTAATTTCAACCAAACATGCTAGAAATGCTCCAAATGAGCTAATTAGCTTATTGAAAGAATATTGCAATTGTCTGACAAAAGTGAAAAATGTAAATTTCCAATTTCAACCAAACATGCTAGAAATGCTCCAATTGAGCTAATTAGCTTATTGTGAGAATATTGCAATTGTCTGACAAAAGTGAAAAATGTAAATTTCCAATTTCAACCAAACATGCTAGAATTGCTCAAATTGAGCTAATTAGCTTATTGTGAGAATATTGCAATTGTCTGACAAAAGTGAAAAATGTAAATTTCCAATTTCAACCAAACATGCTAGAAATGCTCCAATTGAGCTAATTAGCTTATTGTGAGAATATTACAAACGTCTAACAAAATTGAAAAATGAAAATTTCCAATTTCAACCAAACATGCTAGAAATGCTCCAATTGAGCTAATTAGCTTATCGTGAGAATATTGCAATTGTCTGACAAAAGTGAAAAATGTAAATTTCCAATTTCAACCAAACATGCTAGAAATGCTCCAATTGAGCTAATTAGCTTATTGTGAGAATATTACAAACGTCTAACAAAATTGAAAAATGTAAATTTCCAATTTCAACCAAACATGCTAGAAATGCTCCAATTGAGCTAATTAGCTTATTGTGACAATATTGCAATTGTCTGACAAAAGTGAAAAATGTAAATTTCCAATTTCAACCAAACATGCTAGAAATGCTCCAATTGAGCTAATTAGCTTATTGTGAGAATATTGCAATTGTCTGACAAAAGTGAAAAATGTAAATTTCCAATTTCAACCAAACATGCTAGAAATGCTCCAATTGAGCTAATTAGCTTATTGTGAGAATATTGCAATTGTCTGACAAAAGTGAAAAATGTAAATTTCCAATTTCAACCAAACATGCTAGAAATGCTCAAATTGTGCAAATAAGCCTACTGTAAGAATTTTACAAACGTCTGACAAAACTGAAAAATGTAAATTTCCAATTTCAACCAAACATGCTAGAAATGCTCCAATTGAGCTAATTAGCTTATTGTGAGAATATTGCAATTGTCTGACAAAAGTGAAAAATGTAAATTTCCAATTTCAACCAAACATGCTAGAAATGCTCAAATTGTGCAAATAAGCCTACTGTAAGAATTTTACAAACGTCTGACAAAACTGAAAAATGTAAATTTCCAATTTCAACCAAACATGCTAGAAATGCTCCAATTGAGCTAATTAGCTTATTGTGAGAATATTACAAACGTCTGACAACACTGAAAAATGTAAATTTCTAATTTCAACCAAACATGCTAGAAATTCTCCAAATGAGCTAATTAGCTTATTGAGAGAATATTGCAATTGTCTGACAAAACTGAAAAATGTAAATTTCCAATTTCAACCAAACATGCTAGAAATGCTCCAATTGAGCTAATTAGCTTATTGTGAGAATATTGCAATTGTCTGACAAAAGTGAAAAATGTAAATTTCCAATTTCAACCAAACATGCTAGAAATGCTCCAATTGAGCTAATTAGCTTATTGTGAGATTATTGCAATTGTCTGACAAAAGTGAAAAATGTAAATTTCCAATTTCAACCAAACATGCTAGAAATGCTCCAATTGAGCTAATTAGCTTATTGTGAGAATATTGCAATTGTCTGACAAAAGTGAAAAATGTAAAATTCCAATTTCAATTAAACATGCTAGAAATGTTCAAATTGCGCAAATAAGCCTACTGTAAGAATTTTACAAACGTCTGACAAAACTGAAAAATGTAAATTTCCAATTTCAACCAAACATGCTAGAAATGCTCCAATTGAGCTAATTAGCTTATTGTGAGAATATTACAAACGTCTGACAACACTGAAAAATGTAAATTTCTGATTTCAACCAAACATGCTAGAAATGCTCCAAATGAGCTAATTAGCTTATTGAGAGAATATTGCAACTGTCTGACAAAAGTGAAAAATGTAAATTTCCCATTTCAACCAAACATGCTAGAAATGCTCCAATTGAGCTAATTAGCTTATTGTGAGAATATTGCAATTGTCTGACAAAAGTGAAAAATGTAAATTTCCAATTTCAACCAAACATGCTAGAAATGCTCCAATTGAGCTAATTAGCTTATTGTGAGAATATTACAAATGTCTAACAAAATTGAAAAATGTAAATTTCCAATTTCAACCAAACATGCTAGAAATGCTCCAATTGAGCTAATTAGCTTATTGTGAGAATATTGCAATTGTCTGACAAAATTGAAAAATGTAAATTTCCAATTTCACCCAATCATGTTAGAAATGCTCCAATTTAGCTAATTAGCTTATTGTGAGAATATTACAAACGTCTGACAACACTGAAAAATGTAAATTTCTAATTTCGACCAAACATGCTAGAAATGCTCCAAATGAGCTAATTAGCTTATTGAAAGAATATTGCAATTGTCTGAAAAAAGTGAAAAATGTAAATTTCCAATTTCAACCAAACATGCTAGAAATGCTCCAATTGAGCTAATTAGCTTATTGTGAGAATATTGCAATTGTCTGACAAAAGTGAAAAATGTAAATTTCCAATTTCAACCAAACATGCTAGAAATGCTCCAATTGAGCTAATTAGCTTATTGTGAGAATATTACAAACGTCTAACAAAATTGAAAAATGTAAATTTCCAATTTCAACCAAACATGCTAGAAATGCTCCAGTTGAGCTAATTAGCTTATTGTGAGAATATTGCAATTGTCTGACAAAAGTGAAAAATGTAAATTTCCAATTTCAACCAAACATGCTAGAAATGCTCAAATTGAGCTAATTAGCTTATTGTGAGAATATTACAAACGTCTGACAACACTGAAAAATGTAAATTTCCAATTTCAACCAAACATGCTAGAAATGCTCCAATTGAGCTAATTAGCTTATTGTGAGAATATTGCAATTGTCTGACAAATGTGAAAAAAGTAAATTTCCAATTTCAACCAAACATGCTAGAAATGCTCAAATTGCGCAAATAAGCCTACTGTAAGAATTTTACATACGTCTGACAAAACTGAAAAATGTAAATTTCCAATTTCAACCAAACATGCTAGAAATGCTCCAATTGAGCTAATTAGCTTATTGTGAGAATATTACAAACGTCTGACAACACTGAAAAATGTAAATTTCTAATTTCAACCAAACATGCTAGAAATGCTCCAAATGAGCTAATTAGCTTATTGAAAGAATATTGCAATTGTCTGACAAAAGTGAAAAATGTAAATTTCCAATTTCAACCAAACATGCTAGAAATGCTCCAATTGAGCTAATTAGCTTATTGTGAGAATATTGCAATTGTCTGACAAAAGTGAAAAATGTAAATTTCCAATTTCAACCAAACATGCTAGAATTGCTCAAACTGAGCTTATTAGCTTATTGTGAGAATATTGCAATTGTCTGACAAAAGTGAAAAATGTAAATTTCCAATTTCAACCAAACATGCTAGAAATGCTCCAATTGAGCTAATTAGCTTATTGTGAGAATATTGCAATTGTCTGACAAAAGTGAAAAATGTAAATTTCCAATTTCAACCAAACATGCTAGAAATGCTCCAATTGAGCTAATTAGCTTATTGTGAGAATATTGCAATTGTCTGACAAAAGTGAAAAATGTAAATTTCCAATTTCAACCAAACATGCTAGAAATGCTCAAATTGTGCAAATAAGCCTACTGTAAGAATTTTACAAACGTCTGACAAAACTGAAAAATGTAAATTTCCAATTTCAACCAAACATGCTAGAAATGCTCCAATTGAGCTAATTAGCTTATTGTGAGAATATTGCAATTGTCTGACAAAAGTGAAAAATGTAAATTTCCAATTTCAACCAAACATGCTAGAAATGCTCAAATTGTGCAAATAAGCCTACTGTAAGAATTTTACAAACGTCTGACAAAACTGAAAAATGTAAATTTCCAATTTCAACCAAACATGCTAGAAATGCTCCAATTGAGCTAATTAGCTTATTGTGAGAATATTACAAACGTCTGACAACACTGAAAAATGTAAATTTCTAATTTCAACCAAACATGCTAGAAATTCTCCAAATGAGCTAATTAGCTTATTGAGAGAATATTGCAATTGTCTGACAAAAGTGAAAAATGTAAATTTCCAATTTCAACCAAACATGCTAGAAATGCTCCAATTGAGCTAATTAGCTTGTTGTGAGAATATGGCAATTGTCTGACAAAAGTGAGAAATGTAAATTTCCAATTTCAACCAAACATGCTAGAAATGCTCCAATTGAGCTAATTAGCTTATTGTGAGAATACTACAAACGTCTGACAAAACTGAAAAATGTAAATTTCCAATTTCAACCAAACATGCTAGAAATGCTCCAATTGAGCTAATTAGCTTATTGTGAGAATATTGCAATTGTCTGACAAAACTGAAAAATGTAAATTTCCAATTTCAACCAAACATGCTAGAAATGCTCCAATTGAGCTAATTAGCTTATTGTGAGAATATTACAAACGTCTAACAAAATTGAAAAATGTAAATTTCCAATTTCAACCAAACATGCTAGAAATGCTCCAATTGAGCTAATTAGCTTATTGTGAGAATATTGCAATTGTCTGACAAAAGTGAAAAATGTATATTTCCAATTTCAACCAAACATGCTAGAAATGCTCCAATTGAGCTAATTAGCTTATTGTGAGAATATTACAAACGTCTAACAAAATTGAAAAATGAAAATTTCCAATTTCAACCAAACATGCTAGAAATGCTCCAATTGAGCTAATTAGCTTATTGTGAGAATATTGCAATTGTCTGACAAAAGTGAAAAATGTAAATTTCCAATTTCAACCAAACATGCTAGAAATGCTCCAATTGAGCTAATTAGCTTATTGTGAGATTATTGCAATTGTCTGACAAAAGTGAAAAATGTAAATTTCCAATTTCAACCAAACATGCTAGAAATGCTCCAATTGAGCTAATTAGCTTATTGTGAGAATATTGCAATTGTCTGACAAAAGTGAAAAATGTAAAATTCCAATTTCAATTAAACATGCTAGAAATGTTCAAATTGCGCAAATAAGCCTACTGTAAGAATTTTACAAACGTCTGACAAAACTGAAAAATGTAAATTTCCAATTTCAACCAAACATGCTAGAAATGCTCCAATTGAGCTAATTAGCTTATTGTGAGAATATTACAAACGTCTGACAACACTGAAAAATGTAAATTTCTGATTTCAACCAAACATGCTAGAAATGCTCCAAATGAGCTAATTAGCTTATTGAGAGAATATTGCAACTGTCTGACAAAAGTGAAAAATGTAAATTTCCCATTTCAACCAAACATGCTAGAAATGCTCCAATTGAGCTAATTAGCTTATTGTGAGAATATTGCAATTGTCTGACAAAAGTGAAAAATGTAAATTTCCAATTTCAACCAAACATGCTAGAAATGCTCCAATTGAGCTAATTAGCTTATTGTGAGAATATTACAAATGTCTAACAAAATTGAAAAATGTAAATTTCCAATTTCAACCAAACATGCTAGAAATGCTCCAATTGAGCTAATTAGCTTATTGTGAGAATATTGCAATTGTCTGACAAAATTGAAAAATGTAAATTTCCAATTTCACCCAATCATGTTAGAAATGCTCCAATTTAGCTAATTAGCTTATTGTGAGAATATTACAAACGTCTGACAACACTGAAAAATGTAAATTTCTAATTTCGACCAAACATGCTAGAAATGCTCCAAATGAGCTAATTAGCTTATTGAAAGAATATTGCAATTGTCTGAAAAAAGTGAAAAATGTAAATTTCCAATTTCAACCAAACATGCTAGAAATGCTCCAATTGAGCTAATTAGCTTATTGTGAGAATATTGCAATTGTCTGACAAAAGTGAAAAATGTAAATTTCCAATTTCAACCAAACATGCTAGAAATGCTCCAATTGAGCTAATTAGCTTATTGTGAGAATATTACAAACGTCTAACAAAATTGAAAAATGTAAATTTCCAATTTCAACCAAACATGCTAGAAATGCTCCAGTTGAGCTAATTAGCTTATTGTGAGAATATTGCAATTGTCTGACAAAAGTGAAAAATGTAAATTTCCAATTTCAACCAAACATGCTAGAAATGCTCAAATTGAGCTAATTAGCTTATTGTGAGAATATTACAAACGTCTGACAACACTGAAAAATGTAAATTTCCAATTTCAACCAAACATGCTAGAAATGCTCCAATTGAGCTAATTAGCTTATTGTGAGAATATTGCAATTGTCTGACAAATGTGAAAAAAGTAAATTTCCAATTTCAACCAAACATGCTAGAAATGCTCAAATTGCGCAAATAAGCCTACTGTAAGAATTTTACATACGTCTGACAAAACTGAAAAATGTAAATTTCCAATTTCAACCAAACATGCTAGAAATGCTCCAATTGAGCTAATTAGCTTATTGTGAGAATATTACAAACGTCTGACAACACTGAAAAATGTAAATTTCTAATTTCAACCAAACATGCTAGAAATGCTCCAAATGAGCTAATTAGCTTATTGAAAGAATATTGCAATTGTCTGACAAAAGTGAAAAATGTAAATTTCCAATTTCAACCAAACATGCTAGAAATGCTCCAATTGAGCTAATTAGCTTATTGTGAGAATATTGCAATTGTCTGACAAAAGTGAAAAATGTAAATTTCCAATTTCAACCAAACATGCTAGAATTGCTCAAATTGAGCTAATTAGCTTATTGTGAGAATATTGCAATTGTCTGACAAAAGTGAAAAATGTAAATTTCCAATTTCAACCAAACATGCTAGAAATGCTCCAATTGAGCTAATTAGCTTATTGTGAGAATATTACAAACGTCTAACAAAATTGAAAAATGAAAATTTCCAATTTCAACCAAACATGCTAGAAATGCTCCAATTGAGCTAATTAGCTTATCGTGAGAATATTGCAATTGTCTGACAAAAGTGAAAAATGTAAATTTCCAATTTCAACCAAACATGCTAGAAATGCTCCAATTGAGCTAATTAGCTTATTGTGAGATTATTGCAATTGTCTGACAAAAGTGAAAAATGTAAATTTCCAATTTCAACCAAACATGCTAGAAATGCTCCAATTGAGCTAATTAGCTTATTGTGAGAATATTGCAATTGTCTGACAAAAGTGAAAAATGTAAATTTCCAATTTCAACCAAACATGCTAGAAATGCTCCAATTGAGCTAATTAGTTTATTGTGAGAATATTACAAACGTCTAACAAAATTGAAAAATGTAAATTTCCAATTTCAACCAAACATGCTAGAAATGCTCCAATTGAGCTAATTAGCTTATTGTGAGAATATTGCAATTGTCTGACAAAAGTGAAAAATGTAAATTTCCAATTTCAACCAAACATGCTAGAAATGCTCCAATTGAGCTAATTAGCTTATTGTGAGAATATTACAAACGTCTAACAAAATTGAAAAATGAAAATTTCCAATTTCAACCAAACATGCTAGAAATGCTCCAATTGAGCTAATTAGCTTATTGTGAGAATATTGCAATTGTCTGACAAAAGTGAAAAATGTAAATTTCCAATTTCAACCAAACATGCTAGAAATGCTCCAATTGAGCTAATTAGCTTATTGTGAGATTATTGCAATTGTCTGACAAAAGTGAAAAATGTAAATTTCCAATTTCAACCAAACATGCTAGAAATGCTCCAATTGAGCTAATTAGCTTATTGTGAGAATATTGCAATTGTCTGACAAAAGTGAAAAATGTAAATTTCCAATTTCAACCAAACATGCTAGAAATGCTCCAATTGAGCTAATTAGCTTATTGTGAGAATATTACAAACGTCTAACAAAATTGAAAAATGTAAATTTCCAATTTCAACCAAACATGCTAGAAATGCTCCAATTGAGCTAATTAGCTTATTGTGAGAATATTGCAATTGTCTGACAAAAGTGAAAAATGTAAATTTCCAATTTCAACCAAACATGCTAGAAATGCTCCAATTGAGCTAATTAGCTTATTGTGAGAATATTGCAATTGTCAGACAGAAGTGAAAAATGTAAATTTCCAATTTCAACCAAACATGCTAGAAATGCTCAAATTGAGCTAATTAGCTTATTGTGAGAATATTACAAACGTCTGACAACACTGAAAAATGTAAATTTCCAATTTCAACCAAACATGCTAGAAATGCTCCAATTGAGCTAATTAGCTTATTGTGAGAATATTGCAATTGTCTGACAAAAGTGAAAAATGTAAATTTCCAATTTCAACCAAACATGCTAGAAATGCTCAAATTGCGCAAATAAGCCTACTGTAAGAATTTTACAAACGTCTGACAAAACTGAAAAATGTAATTTTCCAATTTCAACCAAACATGCTAGAAATGCTCCAATTGAGCTAATTAGCTTATTGTGAGAATATTGCAATTGTCTGACAAAAGTGAAAAATGTAAATTTCCAATTTCAACCAAACATGCTAGAAATGCTCCAATTGAGCTAATTAGCTTATTGTGAGAATATTACAAACGTCTGACAACACTGAAAAATGTAAATTTCCAATTTCAACCAAACATGCTAGAAATGCTCCAATTGAGCTAATTAGCTTATTGTGAGAATATTGCAATTGTCTGACAAAAGTGAAAAATGTAAATTTCCAATTTCAACCAAACATGCTAGAAATGCTCCAATTGAGCTAATTAGCTTATTGTGAGAATATTGCAATTGTCTGACAAAAGTGAAAAATGTAAATTTCCAATTTCAACCAAACATGCTAGAAATGCTCCAATTGAGCTAATTAGCTTATTGTGAGAATATTACAAACGTCTAACAAAATTGAAAAATGAAAATTTCCAATTTCAACCAAACATGCTAGAAATGCTCCAATTGAGCTAATTAGCTTATTGTGAGAATATTGAAATTGTCTGACAAAAGTGAAAAATTTAAATTTCCAATTTCAACCAAACATGCTAGAAATGCTCCAATTGAGCTAATTAGCTTATTGTGAGATTATTGCAATTGTCTGACAAAAGTGAAAAATGTAAATTTCCAATTTCAACCAAACATGCTAGAAATGCTCCAATTGAGCTAATTAGCTTATTGTGAGGATATTACAAACGTCTAACAAAATTGAAAAATGTAAATTTCCAATTTCAACCAAACATGCTAGAAATGCTCCAATTGAGCTAATTAGCTTATTGTGAGAATATTGCAATTGTCTGACAAAAGTGAAAAATGTAAATTTCCAATTTCAACCAAACATGCTAGAAATGCTCCAATTGAGCTAATTAGCTTATTGTGAGAATATTGCAATTGTCTGACAAAAGTGAAAAATGTAAATTTCCAATTTCAACCAAACATGCTAGAAATGCTCAAATTGAGCTAATTAGCTTATTGTGAGAATATTACAAACGTCTGACAACACTGAAAAATGTAAATTTCCAATTTCAACCAAACATGCTAGAAATGCTCCAATTGAGCTAATTAGCTTATTGTGAGAATATTGCAATTGTCTGACAAAAGTGAAAAATGTAAATTTCCAATTTCAACCAAACATGCTAGAAATGCTCCAATTGAGCTAATTAGCTTGTTGTGAGAATATGGCAATTGTCTGACAAAAGTGAGAAATGTAAATTTCCAATTTCAACCAAACATGCTAGAAATGCTCCAATTGAGCTAATTAGCTTATTGTGAGAATACTACAAACGTCTGACAAAACTGAAAAATGTAAATTTTCAATTTCAACCAAACATGCTAGAAATGCTCCAATTGAGCTAATTAGCTTATTGTGAGAATATTACAAACGTCTAACAAAATTGAAAAATGTAAATTTCTAATTTCAACCAAACATGCTAGAAATGCCCCAAATGAGCTAATTAGCTTATTGAAAGAATATTGCAATTGTCTGACAAAAGTGAAAAATGTAAATTTCCAATTTTAACCAAACATGCTAGAAATGCTCCAATTGAGCTAATTAGCTTATTGTGAGAATATTGCAATTGTCTGACAAAAGTGAAAAATGTAAATTTCCAATTTCAACCAAACATGCTAGAAATGCTCCAATTGAGCTAATTAGCTTATTGTGAGAATATCACAAACGTCTAACAAAATTGAAAAATGTAAATTTCCAATTTCAACCAAACATGCTAGAAATGCTCCAATTAAGCTAATTAGCTTATTGTGAGAATATTGCAATTGTCTGACAAAAGTGAAAAATGTAAATTTCCAATTTCAACCAAACATGCTAGAAATGCTCCAATTGAGCTAATTAGCTTATTGTGAGAATATTACAAACGTCTAACAAAATTGAAAAATGTAAATTTCCAATTTCAACCAAACATGCTAGAAATGCTCCAATTGAGCTAATTAGCTTATTGTGAGAATATTGCAATTGTCTGACAAAAGTGAAAAATGTAAATTTCCAATTTCAACCAAACATGCTAGAAATGCTCCAATTGAGCTAATTAGCTTATTGTGAGAATATTGCAATTGTCTGACAAAAGTGAAAAATGTAAATTTCCAATTTCAACCAAACATGCTAGAAATGCTCAAATTGAGCTAATTAGCTTATTGTGAGAATATTACAAACGTCTGACAACACTGAAAATGTAAATTTCCAATTTCAACCAAACATGCTAGAAATGCTCCAATTGAGCTAATTAGCTTATTGTGAGAATATTGCAATTGTCTGACAAAAGTGAAAAATGTAAATTTCCAATTTCAACCAAACATGCTAGAAATGCTCCAATTGAGCTAATTAGCTTGTTGTGAGAATATGGCAATTGTCTGACAAAAGTGAGAAATGTAAATTTCCAATTTCAACCAAACATGCTAGAAATGCTCCAATTGAGCTAATTAGCTTATTGTGAGAATACTACAAACGTCTGACAAAACTGAAAAATGTAAATTTTCAATTTCAACCAAACATGCTAGAAATGCTCCAATTGAGCTAATTAGCTTATTGTGAGAATATTGCAATTGTCTGACAAAAGTGAAAAATGTAAATTTCCAATTTCAACCAAACATGCTAGAAATGCTCAAATTGCGCAAATAAGCCTACTGTAAGAATTTTACAAACGTCTGACAAAACTGAAAAATGTGAATTTCCAATTTCAACCAAACATGCTAGAAATGCTCCAATTGAGCTAATTAGCTTATTGTGAGAATATTACAAACGTCTGACAACACTGAAAAATGTAAATTTCTAATTTCAACCAAACATGCTAGAAATGCCCCAAATGAGCTAATTAGCTTATTGAAAGAATATTGCAATTGTCTGACAAAAGTGAAAAATGTAAATTTCCAATTTTAACCAAACATGCTAGAAATGCTCCAATTGAGCTAATTAGCTTATTGTGAGAATATTGCAATTGTCTGACAAAAGTGAAAAATGTAAATTTCCAATTTCAACCAAACATGCTAGAAATGCTCCAATTGAGCTAATTAGCTTATTGTGAGAATATTACAAACGTCTAACAAAATTGAAAAATGTAAATTTCCAATTTCAACCAAACATGCTAGAAATGCTCCAATTGAGCTAATTAGCTTATTGTGAGAATATTGCAATTGTCTGACAAAAGTGAAAAATGTAAATTTCCAATTTCAACCAAACATTCTAGAATTGCTCCAATTGAACTAATTAGCTTACTATGAGATTATTGCAATTGTCTGACAAAAGTGAAAAATGTAAATTTCCAACTTCAACCGAACATGCTAGAAATGCTCCAATTGAGCTAATTAGCTTATTGTGAGAATATTGCAATTGTCTGACAAAAGTGAAAAATGTAAATTTCCAATTTCAACCAAACATGCTAGAAATGCTCCAATTGAGCTAATTAGCTTGTTGTGAGAATATGGCAATTGTCTGACAAAAGTGAGAAATTTAAATTTCCAATTTCAACCAAACATGCTAGAAATGCTCCAATTGAGCTAATTAGCTTATTGTGAGAATACTACAAACGTCTGACAAAACTGAAAAATGTAAATTTTCAATTTCAACCAAACATGCTAGAAATGCTCCAATTGAGCTAATTAGCTTATTGTGAGAATATTGCAATTGTCTGACAAAAGTGAAAAATGTAAATTTCCAATTTCAACCAAACATGCTAGAAATGCTCAAATTGCGCAAAAAAGCCTACTGTAAGAATTTTACAAACGTCTGACAAAACTGAAAAATGTGAATTTCCAATTTCAACCAAACATGCTAGAAATGCTCCAATTGAGCTAATTAGCTTATTGTGAGAATATTACAAACGTCTGACAACACTGAAAAATGTAAATTTCTAATTTCAACCAAACATGCTAGAAATGCCCCAAATGAGCTAATTAGCTTATTGAAAGAATATTGCAATTGTCTGACAAAAGTGAAAAATGTAAATTTCCAATTTTAACCAAACATGCTAGAAATGCTCCAATTGAGCTAATTAGCTTATTGTGAGAATATTGCAATTGTCTGACAAAAGTGAAAAATGTAAATTTCCAATTTCAACCAAACATGCTAGAAATGCTCCAATTGAGCTAATTAGCTTATTGTGAGAATATTACAAACGTCTAACAAAATTGAAAAATGTAAATTTCCAATTTCAACCAAACATGCTAGAAATGCTCCAATTGAGCTAATTAGCTTATTGTGAGAATATTGCAATTGTCTGACAAAAGTGAAAAATGTAAATTTCCAATTTCAACCAAACATTCTAGAATTGCTCCAATTGAACTAATTAGCTTACTGTGAGATTATTGCAATTGTCTGACAAAAGTGAAAAATGTAAATTTCCAACTTCAACCGAACATGCTAGAAATGCTCCAATTGAGCTAATTAGCTTATTGTGAGAATATTGCAATTGTCTGACAAAAGTGAAAAATGTAAATTTCCAATTTCAACCAAACATGCTAGAAATGCTCAAATTGCGCAAATAAGCCTACTGTAAGAATCTTACAAACGTCTGACAAAACTGAAAAATGTAAATTTCCAATTTCAACCAAACATGCTAGAAATGCTCCAATTGAGCTAATTAGCTTATTGTGAGAATATTGCAATTGTCTGACAAAAGTGAAAAATGTAAATTTTCAATTTCAACCAAACGTGCTAGAAATGCTGCAATTGAGCTAATTACCTTATTGTGAGATTATTGCAATTGTCTGACAAAAGTGAAAAATGTAAATTTCCAATTTCAACCAAACATGCTAGAAATGCTCCAATTGAGCTAATTAGCTTATTGTGAGAATATTACAAACGTCTGACAACACTGAAAAGTGTAAATTTCCAATTACAACCAAACATGCTAGAAATGCTCCAATTGAGCTAATTAGCTCATTGTGAGAATATTGCAATTGTCTGACAAAAGTGAAAAATGTAAATTTCCAATTTCAATCAAACATGCTAGAAATGCTCAAATTGCGCAAATAAGCCTACTGTAAGAATTTTACAAACGTCTGACAAAAGTGAAAAATGTAAATTTCCAATTTCAACCAAACATGCTAGAAATGCTCCAATTGAGCTAATTAGCTTATTGTGAGAATATTGCAATTGTCTGACAAAAGTGAAAAATGTAAATTTCCAATTTCAACCAAACATGCTAGAAATGCTCCAATTGAGCTAATTAGCTTATTGTGAGAATATTACAAACGTCTAACAAAATTGAAAAATGTAAATTTCCAATTTCAACCAAACATGCTAGAAATGCTCCAATTGAGCTAATTAGCTTATTGTGAGAATATTGCAATTGTCTGACAGAAGTGAAAAATGTAAATTTGCAATTTCAACCAAACATGCTAGAAATGCTCCAATTTAGCTAATTAGCTTATTGTGAGAATATTACAAACGTCTGACAACACTGAAAAATGTAAATTTCCAATTTCAACCAAACATGCTAGAAATGCTCCAATTGAGCTAATTAGCTTATTGTGAGAATATTGCAATTGTCTGACAAAAGTGAAAAATTTAAATTTCCAATTTCAACCAAACATGCTAGAAATGCTCAAATTGCGCAAATAAGCCTACTGTAAGAACTTTACAAACGTCTGACAAAACTGAAAAATGTAAATTTCCAATTTCAACCAAACATGCTAAAAATGCTCCAATTGAGCTAATTAGCTTATTGTGAGAATATTACAAACGTCTGACAACACTGAAAAATGTAAATTTCTAATTTCAACCAAACATGCTAGAAATGCTCCAAATGAGCTAATTAGCTTATTGAGAGAATATTGCAATTGTCTGACAAAAGTGAAAAATGTAAATTTCCAATTTCAACCAAACATGCTAGAAATGCTCCAATTGAGCTAATTAGCTTATTGTGAGAATATTGCAATTGTCTGACAAAAGTGAAAAATGTAAATTTCCAATTTCAACCAAACATGCTAGAATTGCTCCAATTGAGCTAATTAGCTTGCTGTGAGATTATTGCAAGTGTCTGACAAAAGTGAAAAATGTAAATTTCCAATTTCAGCCAAACATGCTAGAAATGCTCCAATTGAGCTAATTAGCTTATTGTGAGAATATTACAAACGTCTGACAACACTGAAAAATGTAAATTTCCAATTTCAACCAAAGATGCTAGAAATGCTCCAATTGAGCTAATTAGCTTATTGTGAGAATATTGCAATTGTCTGACAAAAGTGAAAAATGTAAATTTCCAATTTCAACCAAACATGCTAGAAATGCTCAAATTGCGCAAATAAGCCTACTGTAAGAATTTTACAAACGTCTGACAAAACTGAAAAATGTGAATTTCCAATTTCAACCAAACATGCTAGAAATGCTCCAATTGAGCTAATTAGCTTATTGTGAGAATATTACAAACGTCTGACAACACTGAAAAATGTAAATTTCTAATTTCAACCAAACATGCTAGAAATGCTCCAAATGAGCTAATTAGCTTATTGAAAGAATATTGCAATTGTCTGACATAAGTGAAAAATGTAAATTTCCAATTTTGACCAAACATGCTAGAAATGCTCCAATTGAGCTAATTAGCTTATTGTGAGAATATTGCAATTGTCTGACAAAAGTGAAAAATGTAAATTTCCAATTTCAACCAAACATGCTAGAAATGCTCCAATTGAGCTAATAAGCTTATTGTGAGAATATTACAAACGTCTAACAAAATTGAAAAATGTAAATTTCCAATTTCAACCAAACATGCTAGAAATGCTCAAATTGCGCGAATAAGCCTACTGTAAGAATCTTACAAACGTCTGACAAAACTGAAAAATGTAAATTTCCAATTTCAACCAAACATGCTAGAAATGCTCCAATTGAGCTAATTAGCTTATTGTGAGAATATTGCAATTGTCTGACAAAAGTGAAAAATGTAAATTTCCAATTTCAACCAAACGTGCTAGAAATGCTCCAATTGAGCTAATTACCTTATTGTGAGATTATTGCAATTGTCTGACAAAAGTGAAAAATGTAAATTTCCAATTTCAACCAAACATGCTAGAAATGCTCCAATTGAGCTAATTAGCTTATTGTGAGAATATTACAAACGTCTGACAACACTGAAAAGTGTAAATTTCCAATTACAACCAAACATGCTAGAAATGCTCCAATTGAGCTAATTAGCTCATTGTGAGAATATTGCAATTGTCTGACAAAAGTGAAAAATGTAAATTTCCAATTTCAATCAAACATGCTAGAAATGCTCAAATTGCGCAAATAAGCCTACTGTAAGAATTTTACAAACGTCTGACAAAACTGAAAAATGTAAATTTCCAATTTCAACCAAACATGCTAGAAATGCTCCAATTGAGCTAATTAGCTTATTGTGAGAATATTACAAACGTCTGACAACACTGAAAAATGTAAATTTCTAATTTCAACCAAACATGCTAGAAATGCTCCAAATGAGCTAATTAGCTTATTGAGAGAATATTGCAACTGTCTGACAAAAGTGAAAAATGTAAATTTCCAATTTCAACCAAACATGCTAGAAATGCTCCAATTGAGCTAATTAGCTTATTGTGAGAATATTGCAATTGTCTGACAAAAGTGAAAAATGTAAATTTCCAATTTCAACCAAACATGCTAGAAATGCTCCAATTGAGCTAATTAGCTTATTGTGAGAATATTACAAACGTCTAACAAAATTGAAAAATGTAAATTTCCAATTTCAACCAAACATGCTAGAAATGCTCCAATTGAGCTAATTAGCTTATTGTGAGAATATTGCAATTGTCTGACAGAAGTGAAAAATGTAAATTTGCAATTTCAACCAAACATGCTAGAAATGCTCCAATTTAGCTAATTAGCTTATTGTGAGAATATTACAAACGTCTGACAACACTGAAAAATGTAAATTTCCAATTTCAACCAAACATGCTAGAAATGCTCCAATTGAGCTAATTAGCTTATTGTGAGAATATTGCAATTGTCTGACAAAAGTGAAAAAAGTAAATTTCCAATTTCAACAAAACATGCTAGAAATGCTCAAATTGCGCAAATAAGCCTACTGTAAGAACTTTACAAACGTCTGACAAAACTGAAAAATGTAAATTTCCAATTTCAACCAAACATGCTAGAATTGCTCCAATTGAGCTAATTAGCTTACTGTGAGATTATTGCAAGTGTCTGACAAAAGTGAAAAATGTAAATTTCCAATTTCAGCCAAACATGCTAGAAATGCTCCAATTGAGCTAATTAGCTTATTGTGAGAATATTACAAACGTCTGACAACACTGAAAAATGTAGATTTCCAATTTCAACCGAAGATGCTAGAAATGCTCCAATTGAGCTAATTAGCTTATTGTGAGAATATTGCAATTGTCTGACAAAAGTGAAAAATGTAAATTTCCAATTTCAACCAAACATGCTAGAAATGCTCAAATTGCGCAAATAAGCCTACCGTAAGAATTTTACAAACGTCTGACAAAACTGAAAAATGTGAATTTCCAATTTCAACCAAACATGCTAGAAATGCTCCAATTGAGCTAATTAGCTTATTGTGAGAATATTACAAACGTCTGACAACACTGAAAAATGTTAATTTCTAATTTCAACCAAACATGCTAGAAATGCTCCAAATGAGCTAATTAGATTATTGAAAGAATATTGCAATTGTCTGACAAAAGTGAAAAATGTAAATTTCCAATTTTAACCAAACATGCTAGAAATGCTCCAATTGAGCTAATTAGCTTATTGTGAGAATATTGCAATTGTCTGACAAAAGTGAAAAATGTAAATTTCCAATTTCAACCAAACATGCTAGAAATGCTCCAATTGAGCTAATTAGCTTATTGTGAGAATATTACAAACGTCTAACAAAATTGAAAAATGTAAATTTCCAATTTCAACCAAACATGCTAGAAATGCTCCAATTGAGCTAATTAGCTTATTGTGAGAATATTGCAATTGTCTGACAGAAGTGAAAAATGTAAATTTGCAATTTCAACCAAACATGCTAGAAATGCTCCAATTTAGCTAATTAGCTTATTGTGAGAATATTACAAACGTCTGACAACACTGAAAAATGTAGATTTCCAATTTCAACCGAAGATGCTAGAAATGCTCCAATTGAGCTAATTAGCTTATTGTGAGAATATTGCAATTGTCTGACAAAAGTGAAAAAAGTAAATTTCCAATTTCAACAAAACATGCTAGAAATGCTCAAATTGCGCAAATAAGCCTACTGTAAGAACTTTACAAACGTCTGACAAAACTGAAAAATGTAAATTTCCAATTTCAACCAAACATGCTAGAATTGCTCCAATTGAGCTAATTAGCTTACTGTGAGATTATTGCAAGTGTCTGACAAAAGTGAAAAATGTAAATTTCCAATTTCAGCCAAACATGCTAGAAATGCTCCAATTGAGCTAATTAGCTTATTGTGAGAATATTACAAACGTCTGACAACACTGAAAAATGTAAATTTCCAATTTCAACCGAAGATGCTAGAAATGCTCCAATTGAGCTAATTAGCTTATTGTGAGAATATTGCAATTGTCTGACAAAAGTGAAAAATGTAAATTTCCAATTTCAACCAAACATGCTAGAAATGCTCAAATTGCGCAAATAAGCCTACTGTAAGAATTTTACAAACGTCTGACAAAACTGAAAAATGTGAATTTCCAATTTCAACCAAACATGCTAGAAATGCTCCAATTGAGCTAATTAGCTTAATGTGAGAATATTACAAACGTCTGACAACACTGAAAAATGTTAATTTCTAATTTCAACCAAACATGCTAGAAATGCTCCAAATGAGCTAATTAGCTTATTGAAAGAATATTGCAATTGTCTGACAAAAGTGAAAAATGTAAATTTCCAATTTTAACCAAACATGCTAGAAATGCTCCAATTGAGCTAATTAGCTTATTGTGAGAATATTGCAATTGTCTGACAAAAGTGAAAAATGTAAATTTCCAATTTCAACCAAACATGCTAGAAATGCTCCAATTGAGCTAATTAGCTTATTGTGAGAATATTACAAACGTCTAACAAAACTGAAAAATGTAAATTTCCAATTTCAACCAAACATGCTAGAAATGCTCCAATTGAGCTAATTAGCTTATTGTGAGAATATTGCAATTGTCTGACAAAAGTGAAAAATGTAAATTTCCAAATTCAACCAAACATGCTAGAAATGCTCCAATTGAGCTAATTAGCTTATTGTGAGAATATTGCAATTGTCTGACAAAAGTGAAAAATGTAAATTTCCAATTTCAACCAAACATGCTAGAAATGCTCAAATTGCGCAAATAAGCCTACTGTAAGAATTTTACAAACGTCTGACAAAACTGAAAAATGTAAATTTCCAATTTCAACCAAACATGCTAGAAATGCTCCAATTGAGCTAATTAGCTTATTGTGAGAATATTACAAATGTCTGACAACACTGAAAAATGTAAATTTCTAATTTCAACCAAACATGCTAGAAATGCTCCAAATGAGCTAATTAGCTTATTGAGAGAATATTGCAATTGTCTGACAAAAGTGAAAAATGTAAATTTCCAATTTCAATCAAACATGCTAGAAATGCTCAAATTGCGCAAATAAGCCTACTGTAAGAATTTTACAAACGTCTGACAAAACTGAAAGATGTAAATTTCCAATTTCAACCAAACATGCTAGAAATGCTCCAATTGAGCTAATTAGCTTATTGTGAGAATATTACAAACGTCTGACAACACTGAAAAATGTAAATTTCTAATTTCAACCAAACATGCTAGAAATGCTCCAAATGAGCTAATTAGCTTATTGAGAGAATATTGCAACTGTCTGACAAAAGTGAAAAATGTAAATTTCCAATTTCAACCAAACATGCTAGAAATGCTCCAATTGAGCTAATTAGCTTATTGTGAGAATATTGCAATTGTCTGACAAAAGTGAAAAATGTAAATTTCCAATTTCAACCAAACATGCTAGAAATGCTCCAATTGAGCTAATTAGCTTATTGTGACAATATTACAAACGTCTAACAAAATTGAAAAATGTAAATTTCCAATTTCAACCAAACATGCTAGAAATGCTCCAATTGAGCTAATTAGCTTATTGTGAGAATATTGCAATTGTCTGACAGAAGTGAAAAATGTAAATTTGCAATTTCAACCAAACATGCTAGAAATGCTCCAATTTAGCTAATTAGCTTATTGTGAGAATATTACAAACGTCTGACAACACTGAAAAATGTAAATTTCCAATTTCAACCAAACATGCTAGAAATGCTCCAATTGAGCTAATTAGCTTATTGTGAGAATATTGCAATTGTCTGACAAAAGTGAAAAAAGTAAATTTCCAATTTCAACAAAACATGCTAGAAATGCTCAAATTGCGCAAATAAGCCTACTGTAAGAACTTTACAAACGTCTGACAAAACTGAAAAATGTAAATTTCCAATTTCAACCAAACATGCTAGAATTGCTCCAATTGAGCTAATTAGCTTACTGTGAGATTATTGCAAGTGTCTGACAAAAGTGAAAAATGTAAATTTCCAATTTCAGCCAAACATGCTAGAAATGCTCCAATTGAGCTAATTAGCTTATTGTGAGAATATTACAAACGTCTGACAACACTGAAAAATGTAGATTTCCAATTTCAACCGAAGATGCTAGAAATGCTCCAATTGAGCTAATTAGCTTATTGTGAGAATATTGCAATTGTCTGACAAAAGTGAAAAATGTAAATTTCCAATTTCAACCAAACATGCTAGAAATGCTCAAATTGCGCAAATAAGCCTACCGTAAGAATTTTACAAACGTCTGACAAAACAGAAAAATGTGAATTTCCAATTTCAACCAAACATGCTAGAAATGCTCCAATTGAGCTAATTAGCTTATTGTGAGAATATTACAAACGTCTGACAACACTGAAAAATGTTAATTTCTAATTTCAACCAAACATGCTAGAAATGCGCCAAATGAGCTAATTAGATTATTGAAAGAATATTGCAATTGTCTGACAAAAGTGAAAAATGTAAATTTCCAATTTTAACCAAACATGCTAGAAATGCTCCAATTGAGCTAATTAGCTTATTGTGAGAATATTGCAATTGTCTGACAAAAGTGAAAAATGTAAATTTCCAATTTCAACCAAACATGCTAGAAATGCTCCAATTGAGCTAATTAGCTTATTGTGAGAATATTACAAACGTCTAACAAAATTGAAAAATGTAAATTTCCAATTTCAACCAAACATGCTAGAAATGCTCCAATTGAGCTAATTAGCTTATTGTGAGAATATTGCAATTGTCTGACAGAAGTGAAAAATGTAAATTTGCAATTTCAACCAAACATGCTAGAAATGCTCCAATTTAGCTAATTAGCTTATTGTGAGAATATTACAAACGTCTGACAACACTGAAAAATGTAAATTTCCAATTTCAACCAAACATGCTAGAAATGCTCCAATTGAGCTAATTAGCTTATTGTGAGAATATTGCAATTGTCTGACAAAAGTGAAAAAAGTAAATTTCCAATTTCAACAAAACATGCTAGAAATGCTCAAATTGCGCAAATAAGCCTACTGTAAGAACTTTACAAACGTCTGACAAAACTGAAAAATGTAAATTTCCAATTTCAACCAAACATGCTAGAATTGCTCCAATTGAGCTAATTAGCTTACTGTGAGATTATTGCAAGTGTCTGACAAAAGTGAAAAATGTAAATTTCCAATTTCAGCCAAACATGCTAGAAATGCTCCAATTGAGCTAATTAGCTTATTGTGAGAATATTACAAACGTCTGACAACACTGAAAAATGTAAATTTCCAATTTCAACCGAAGATGCTAGAAATGCTCCAATTGAGCTAATTAGCTTATTGTGAGAATATTGCAATTGTCTGACAAAAGTGAAAAATGTAAATTTCCAATTTCAACCAAACATGCTAGAAATGCTCAAATTGCGCAAATAAGCCTACTGTAAGAATTTTACAAACGTCTGACAAAACTGAAAAATGTGAATTTCCAATTTCAACCAAACATGCTAGAAATGCTCCAATTGAGCTAATTAGCTTATTGTGAGAATATTACAAACGTCTGACAACACTGAAAAATGTTAATTTCTAATTTCAACCAAACATGCTAGAAATGCTCCAAATGAGCTAATTAGCTTATTGAAAGAATATTGCAATTGTCTGACAAAAGTGAAAAATGTAAATTTCCAATTTTAACCAAACATGCTAGAAATGCTCCAATTGAGCTAATTAGCTTATTGTGAGAATATTGCAATTGTCTGACAAAAGTGAAAAATGTAAATTTCCAATTTCAACCAAACATGCTAGAAATGCTCCAATTGAGCTAATTAGCTTATTGTGAGAATATTACAAACGTCTAACAAAACTGAAAAATGTAAATTTCCAATTTCAACCAAACATGCTAGAAATGCTCCAATTGAGCTAATTAGCTTATTGTGAGAATATTGCAATTGTCTGACAAAAGTGAAAAATGTAAATTTCCAAATTCAACCAAACATGCTAGAAATGCTCCAATTGAGCTAATTAGCTTATTGTGAGAATATTGCAATTGTCTGACAAAAGTGAAAAATGTAAATTTCCAATTTCAACCAAACATGCTAGAAATGCTCAAATTGCGCAAATAAGCCTACTGTAAGAATTTTACAAACGTCTGACAAAACTGAAAAATGTAAATTTCCAATTTCAACCAAACATGCTAGAAATGCTCCAATTGAGCTAATTAGCTTATTGTGAGAATATTACAAATGTCTGACAACACTGAAAAATGTAAATTTCTAATTTCAACCAAACATGCTAGAAATGCTCCAAATGAGCTAATTAGCTTATTGAGAGAATATTGCAATTGTCTGACAAAAGTGAAAAATGTAAATTTCCAATTTCAACCAAACATGCTAGAAATGCTCCAATTGAGCTAATTAGCTTGTTGTGAGAATATTGCAATTGTCTGACAAAAGTGAGAAATGTAAATTTCCAATTTCAACCAAACATGCTTGAAGTGCTCCAATTGAGCTAATTAGCTTATTGAGAGAATATTGCAATTGTCTGACAAAACTGAAAAATGTAAACTTCCAATTTCAACCAAACATGCTAGAAATGCTCCAATTGAGCTAATTAGCTTATTGTGAGAATATTACAAACGTCTAACAAAATTGAAAAATGTAAATTTCCAATTTCAACCAAACATGCTAGAAATGCTCCAATTGAGCTAATTAGCTTATTGTGAGAATATTGCAATTGTCTGACAAAAGTGAAAAATGTAAATTTCCAATTTCAACCAAACATGCTAGAAATGCTCCAATTGAGCTAATTAGCTTATTGTGAGAATATTGCAATTGTCTGACAAAAGTGAAAAATGTAAATTTCCAATTTCAACAAAACATGCTAGAAATGCTCCAATTGAGCTAATTAGCTTATTGTGAGAATATTACAAACGTCTAACAAAATTGAAAAATGAAAATTTCCAATTTCAACCAAACATGCTAGAAATGCTCCAATTGAGCTAATTAGCTTATTGTGAGAATATTGCAATTGTCTGACAAAAGTGAAAAATGTAAATTTCCAATTTCAACCAAACATGCTAGAAATGCTCCAATTGAGCTAATTAGCTTATTGTGAGAATATTGCAATTGTCTGACAAAAGTGAAAAATGTAAATTTCCAATTTCAACCAAACATGCTAGAAATGCTCCAATTGAGCTAATTAGCTTATTGTGAGAATATTACAAACGTCTGACAACACTGAAAAATGTAAATTTCTAATTTCAACCAAACATGCTAGAAATGCTCCAATTGAGCTAATTAGCTTATTGTGAGAATATTACAAACGTCTGACAACACTGAAAAATGTAAATTTCCAATTTCAACCAAACATGCTAGAAATGCTCCAATTGAGCTAATTAGCTTATTGTGAGAATATTGCAATTGTCTGACAAAAGTGAAAAATGTAAATTTCCAATTTCAACCAAACATGCTAGAAATGCTCAAATTGCGCAAATAAGCCTACTGTAAGAATTTTACAAACGTCTGACAAAACTGAAAAATGTAAATTTCCAATTTCAACCAAACATGCTAGAAATGCTCCAATTGAGCTAATTAGCTTATTGTGAGAATACTACAAACGTCTGACAAAACTGAAAAATGTAAATTTCCAATTTCAACCAAACATGCTAGAAATGCTCCAATTGAGCTAATTAGCTTACTGTGAGAATATTGCAATTGTCTGACAAAAGTGAAAAATGTAAATTTCCAATTTCAACAAAACATGCTAGAAATGCTCCAATTGAGCTAATTAGCTTATTGTGAGAATATTACAAACGTCTAACAAAATTGAAAAATGAAAATTTCCAATTTCAACCAAACATGCTAGAAATGCTCCAATTGAGCTAATTAGCTTATTGTGAGAATATTGCAATTGTCTGACAAAAGTGAAAAATGTAAATTTCCAATTTCAACCAAACATGCTAGAAATGCTCCAATTGAGCTAATTAGCTTATTGTGAGATTATTGCAATTGTCTGACCAAAGTGAAAAATGTAAATTTCCAATTTCAACCAAACATGCTAGAAATGCTCCAATTGAGCTAATTAGCTTGTTGTGAGAATATTGCAATTGTCTGACAAAAGTGAGAAATGTAAATTTCCAATTTCAACCAAACATGCTAGAAATGCTCCAATTGAGCTAATTAGCTTATTGTGAGAATATTGCAATTGTCTGACAAAAGTGAAAAATGTAAATTTCCAATTTCAACCAAACATGCTAGAAATGCTCCAATTGAGCTAATTAGCTTATTGTGAGATTATTGCAATTGTCTGACCAAAGTGAAAAATGTAAATTTCCAATTTCAACCAAACATGCTAGAAATGCTCCAATTGAGCTAATTAGCTTGTTGTGAGAATATTGCAATTGTCTGACAAAAGTGAGAAATGTAAATTTCCAATTTCAACCAAACATGCTAGAAATGCTCCAATTGAGCTAATTAGCTTATTGTGAGAATACTACAAACGTCTGACAAAACTGAAAAATGTAAATTTCCAATTTCAACCAAACATGCTAGAAGTGCTCCAATTGAGCTAATTAGCTTATTGAGAGAATATTGCAATTGTCTGACAAAACTGAAAAATGTAAACTTCCAATTTCAACCAAACATGCTAGAAATGCTCCAATTGAGCTAATTAGCTTATTGTGAGAATATTACAAACGTCTAACAAAATTGAAAAATGTAAATTTCCAATTTCAACCAAACATGCTAGAAATGCTCCAATTGAGCTAATTAGCTTATTGTGAGAATATTGCAATTGTCTGACAAAAGTGAAAAATGTAAATTTCCAATTTCAACCAAACATGCTAGAAATGCTCCAATTGAGCTAATTAGCTTATTGTGAGAATATTGATATTGTCTGACAAAAGTGAAAAATGTAAATTTCCAATTTCAACAAAACATGCTAGAAATGCTCCAATTGAGCTAATTAGCTTATTGTGAGAATATTACAAACGTCTAACAAAATTGAAAAATGAAAATTTCCAATTTCAACCAAACATGCTAGAAATGCTCCAATTGAGCTAATTAGCTTATTGTGAGAATATTGCAATTGTCTGACAAAAGTGAAAAATGTAAATTTCCAATTTCAACCAAACATGCTAGAAATGCTCCAATTGAGCTAATTAGCTTATTGTGAGATTATTGCCATTGTCTGACCAAAGTGAAAAATGTAAATTTCCAATTTCATTCAAACATGCTAGAAATGCTCCAATTGAGCTAATTAGCTTATTGTGAGAATATTGCAATTGTCTGACAAAAGTGAAAAATGTAAAATTCCAATTTCAACCAAACATGCTAGAAATTCTCCAATTGAGCTAATTAGCTTATTGAGAGAATATTACAAACGTCTAACAAAATTGAAAAATGTAAATTTCCAATTTCAACCAAACATGCTAGAAATGCTCCAATTGAGCTAATTAGCGTATTGTGAGAATATTGCAATTGTCTGACAAAAGTGAAAAATGTAAATTTCCAATTTCAACCAAACATGCTAGAAATGCTCCAATGAGCTAATTAGCTTATTGTGAGATTATTGCAATTGTCTGACCAAAGTGAAAAATGTAAATTTCCAATTTCAACCAAACATGCTAGAAATGCTCCAATTGAGCTAATTAGCTTATTGTGAGAATATTGCAATTGTCTGACAAAAGTGAAAAATGTAAAATTCCAATTTCAACCAAACATGCTAGAAATTCTCCAATTGAGCTAATTAGCTTATTGAGAGAATATTACAAACGTCTAACAAAATTGAAAAATGTAAATTTCCAATTTCAACCAAACATGCTAGAAATGCTCCAATTGAGCTAATTAGCTTATTGTGAGAATATTACAAACGTCTGACAACACTGAAAAATGTAAATTTCTAATTTCAACCAAACATGCTAGAAATGCTCCAATTGAGCTAATTAGCTTATTGTGAGAATATTACAAACGTCTGACAACACTGAAAAATGTAAATTTCCAATTTCAACCAAACATGCTAGAAATGCTCCAATTGAGCTAATTAGCTTATTGTGAGAATATTGCAATTGTCTGACAAAAGTGAAAAATGTAAATTTCCAATTTCAACCAAACATGCTAGAAATGCTCCAATTGAGCTAATTAGCTTATTGTGAGATTATTGCAATTGTCTGACCAAAGTGAAAAATGTAAATTTCCAATTTCAACCAAACATGCTAGAAATGCTCCAATTGAGCTAATTAGCTTATTGTGAGAATATTGCAATTGTCTGACAAAAGTGAAAAATGTAAATTTCCAATTTCAACCAAACATGCTAGAAATGCTCCAATTGAGCTAATTAGCTTATTGTGAGAATATTACAAACGTCTAACAAAATTGAAAAATGTAAATTTCCAATTTCAACCAAACATGCTAGAAATGCTCCAATTGAGCTAATTAGCTTATTGTGAGAATATTGCAATTGTCTGACAAAAGTGAAAAATGTAAATTTCCAATTTCAACCAAACATGCTAGAAATGCTCCAATTGAGCTAATTAGCTTATTGTGAGAATATTACAAACGTCTGACAACACTGAAAAATGTAAATTTCTAATTTCAACCAAACATGCTAGAAATGCTCCAATTGAGCTAATTAGCTTATTGTGAGAATATTACAAACGTCTGACAACACTGAAAAATGTAAATTTCCAATTTCAACCAAACATGCTAGAAATGCTCCAATTGAGCTAATTAGCTTATTGTGAGAATATTGCAATTGTCTGACAAAAGTGAAAAATGTAAATTTCCAATTTCAACCAAACATGCTAGAAATGCTCAAATTGCGCAAATAAGCCTACTGTAAGAATTTTACAAACGTCTGACAAAACTGAAAAATGTAAATTTCCAATTTCAACCAAACATGCCAGAAATGCTCCAATTGAGCTAATTAGCTTATTGTGAGAATATTACAAATGTCTGACAACACTGAAAAATGTAAATTTCTAATTTCAACCAAACATGCTTGAAATGCTCCAAATGAGCTAATTAGCTTATTGAGAGAATATTGCAATTGTCTGACAAAAGTGAAAAATGTAAATTTCCAATTTCAACCAAACATGCTAGAAATGCTCCAATTGAGCTAATTAGCTTATTGTGAGAATACTACAAACGTCTGACAAAACTGAAAAATGTAAATTTCCAATTTCAACCAAACATGCTAGAAGTGCTCCAATTGAGCTAATTAGCTTATTGAGAGAATATTGCAATTGTCTGACAAAACTGAAAAATGTAAATTTCCAATTTCAACCAAACATGCTAGAAATGCTCCAATTGAGCTAATTAGCTTATTGTGAGAATATTACAAACGTCTAACAAAATTGAAAAATGTAAATTTCCAATTTCAACCAAACATGCTAGAAATGCTCCAATTGAGCTAATTAGCTTATTGTGAGAATATTGCAATTGTCTGACAAAAGTGAAAAATGTAAATTTCCAATTTCAACTAAACATGCTAGAAATGCTCCAATTGAGCTAATTAGCTTATTGTGAGAATATTGCAATTGTCTGACAAAAGTGAAAAATGTAAATTTCCAATTTCAACAAAACATGCTAGAAATGCTCCAATTGAGCTAATTAGCTTATTGTGAGAATATTACAAACATCTAACAAAATTGAAAAATGAAAATTTCCAATTTCAACCAAACATGCTAGAAATGCTCCAATTGAGCTAATTAGCTTATTGTGAGAATATTGCAATTGTCTGACAAAAGTGAAAAATGTAAATTTCCAATTTCAACCAAACATGCTAGAAATGCTCCAATTGAGCTAATTAGCTTATTGTGAGATTATTGCAATTGTCTGACCAAAGTGAAAAATGTAAATTTCCAATTTCAACCAAACATGCTAGAAATGCTCCAATTGAGCTAATTAGCTTATTGTGAGAATATTGCAATTGTCTGACAAAAGTGAAAAATGTAAATTTCCAATTTCAACCAAACATGCTAGAAATGCTCCAATTGAGCTAATTAGCTTATTGTGAGAATATTACAAACGTCTAACAAAATTTAAAAATGTAAATTTCCAATTTCAACCAAACATGCTAGAAATGCTCCAATTGAGCTAATTAGCTTATTGTGAGAATATTGCAATTGTCTGACAAAAGTGAAAAATGTAAATTTCCAATTTCAACCAAACATGCTAGAAATGCTCCAATTGAGCTAATTAGCTTATTGTGAGAATATTACAAACGTCTGACAACACTGAAAAATGTAAATTTTTAATTTCAACCAAACATGCTAGAAATGCTCCAATTGAGCTAATTAGCTTATTGTGAGAATATTACAAACGTCTGACAACACTGAAAAATGTAAATTTCCCATTTCAACCAAACATGCTAGAAATGCTCAAATTGCGCAAATAAGCCTACTGTAAGAATTTTACAAACGTCTGACAAAACTGAAAAATGTAAATTTCCAATTTCAACCAAACATGCTAGAACTGCTCCAATTGAGCTAATTAGCTTATTGTGAGAATATTACAAACGTCTGACAACACTGAAAAATTTAAATTTCTAATTTCAACCAAACATGCTAGAAATGCTCCAAATGAGCTAATTAGCTTATTGAGAGAATATTGCAATTGTCTGACAAAAGTGAAAAATGTAAATTTCCAATTTCAACCAAACATGCTAGAAATGCTCCAATTGAGCTAATTAGCTTGTTGTGAGAATATTGCAATTGTCTGACAAAAGTGAGAAATGTAAATTTCCAATTTCAACCAAACATGCTAGAAATGCTCCAATTGAGCTAATTAGCTTAATGTGAGAATACTACAAACGTCTGACAAAACTGAAAAATGTAAATTTCCAATTTCAACCAAACATGCTAGAAGTGCTCTAATTGAGCTAATTAGCTTATTGAAAGAATATTGCAATTGTCTGACAAAACTGAAAAATGTAAATTTCCAATTTCAACCAAACATGCTAGAAATGCTCCAATTGAGCTAATTAGCTTATTGCGAGAATATTACAAACGTCTAACAAAATTGAAAAATGTAAATTTGTAATTTCAACCAAACATGCTAGAAATGCTCCAATTGAGCTAATTAGCTTATTGTGAGAATATTGCAATTGTCTGACGAAAATGAAAAATGTAAATTTCCAATTTCAACCAAACATGCTAGAAATGCTCCAATTGAGCTAATTAGCTTATTGTGAGATTATTGCAATTGTCTGACAAAAGTGAAAAATGTAAATTTCCAATTTCAACCAAACATGCTAGAAATGCTCCAATTGAGCTAATTAGCTTATTGTGAGAATATTACAAACGTCTGACAACACTGAAAAATGTAAAATTCCAATTTCAACCAAACATGCTAGAAATGCTCCAATTGAGCTAATTAGCTTATTGTGAGAATATTGCAATTGTCTGACAAAAGTGAAAAATGTAAATTTCCAATTTCAACCAAACATGCTAGAAATGCTCCAATTGAGCTAATTAGCTTATTGTGAGATTATTGCAATTGTCTGACCAAAGTGAAAAATGTAAATTTCCAATTTCAACCAAACATGCTAGAAATGCTCCAATTGAGCTAATTAGCTTATTGTGAGAATATTGCAATTGTCTGACAAAAGTGAAAAATGTAAATTTCCAATTTCAACCAAACATGCTAGAAATGCTCCAATTGAGCTAATTAGCTTATTGTGAGAATATTACAAACGTCTAACAAAATTGAAAAATGTAAATTTCCAATTTCAACCAAACATGCTAGAAATGCTCCAATTGAGCTAATTAGTTTAATGTGAGAATATTGCAATTGTCTGACAAAAGTGAAAAATGTAAATTTCCAATTTCAACCAAACATGCTAGAAATGCTCCAATTGAGCTAATTAGCTTATTGTGAGAATATTACAAACGTCTGACAACACTGAAAAATGTAAATTTCCAATTTCAACCAAACATGCTAGAAATGCTCCAATTGAGCTAATTAGCTTATTGTGAGAATATTGCAATTGTCTGACAAAAGTGAAAAATGTAAATTTCCAATTTCAACCAAACATGCTAGAAATGCTCAAATTGCGCAAATAAGCCTACTGTAAGAATTTTACAAACGTCTGACAAAACTGAAAAATGTAAATTTCCAATTTCAACCAAACATGCTAGAAATGCTCCAATTGAGCTAAATAGCTTATTGTGAGAATATTACAAACGTCTGACAACACTGAAAAATGTAAATTTCTAATTTCAACCAAACATGCTAGAAATGCTCCAAATGAGCTAATTAGCTTATTGAGAGAATATTGCAATTGTCTGACAAAAGTGAAAAATGTAAATTTCCAATTTCAACCAAACATGCTAGAAATGCTCCAATTGAGCTAATTAGCTTGTTGTGAGAATATTGCAATTGTCTGACAAAAGTGAGAAATGTAAATTTCCAATTTCAACCAAACATGCTAGAAATGCTCCAATTGAGCTAATTAGCTTATTGTGAGAATACTACAAACGTCTGACAAAACTGAAAAATGTAAATTTCCAATTTCAACCAAACATGCTAGAAGTGCTCCAATTGAGCTAATTAGCTTATTGAGAGAATATTGCAATTGTCTGACAAAACTGAAAAATGTAAATTTCCAATTTCAACCAAACATGCTAGAAATGCTCCAATTGAGCTAATTAGCTTATTGTGAGAATATTACAAACGTCTAACAAAATTGAAAAATGTAAATTTCCAATTTCAACCAAACATGCTAGAAATGCTCCAATTGAGCTAATTAGCTTATTGTGAGAATATTGCAATTGTCTGACAAAAGTGAAAAATGTAAATTTCCAATTTCAACCAAACATGCTAGAAATGCTCCAATTGAGCTAATTAGCTTATTGTGAGATTATTGCAATTGTCTGACAAAAGTGAAAAATGTAAATTTCCAATTTCAACCAAACATGCTAGAAATGCTCCAATTGAGCTAATTAGCTTATTGTGAGAATATTACAAACGTCTGACAACACTGAAAAATGTAAAATTCCAATTTCAACCAAACATTCTAGAAATGCTCCAATTGAGCTAATTAGCTTATTGTGAGAATATTGCAATTGTCTGACAAAAGTGAAAAATGTAAATTTCCAATTTCAACCAAACATGCTAGAAATGCTCCAATTGAGCTAATTAGCTTATTGTGAGAATATTGCAATTGTCTGACAAAAGTGAAAAATGTAAATTTCCAATTTCAACCAAACATGCTACAAATGCTCAAATTGCGCAAATAAGCCTACTGTAAGAATTTTACAAACGTCTGACAAAACTGAAAAATGTAAATTTCCAATTTCAACCAAACATGCTAGAAATGCTCCAATTGAGCTAATTAGCTTATTGTGAGAATATTACAAACGTCTGACAACACTGAAAAATGTAAATTTCTAATTTCAACCAAACATGCTAGAAATGCTCCAAATGAGCTAATTAGCTTATTGAAAGAATATTGCAATTGTCTGACAAAAGTGAAAAATGTAAATTTCCAATTTCAACCAAACATTCTAGAAATGCTCCAATTGAGCTAATTAGCTTATTGTGAGAATATTGCAATTGTCTGACAAAAGTGAAAAATGTAAATTTCCAATTTCAACCAAACATGCTAGAAATGCTCCAATTGAGCTAATTAGCTTATTGTGAGAATATTACAAACGTCTAACAAAATTGAAAAATGTAAATTTCCAATTTCAACCAAACATGCTAGAAATGCTCCAATTGAGCTAATTAGCTTATTGTGAGAATATTGCAATTGTCTGACAAAAGTGAAAAATGTAAATTTCCAATTTCAACCAAACATGCTAGAAATGCTCAAATTGAGCTAATTAGCTTATTGTGAGAATATTACAAACGTCTGACAAAACTGAAAAATGTAAATTTCCAATTTCAACCAAACATGCTAGAAATGCTCCAATTGAGCTAATTAGCTTATTGTGAGAATATTGCAATTGTCTGACAAAAGTGAAAAATGTAAATTTCCAATTTCAACCAAACATGCTAGAAATGCTCAAATTGCGCAAATAAGCCTACTGTAAGAATTTTACAAACGTCTGACAAAACTGAAAAATGTAAATTTCCAATTTCAACCAAACATGCTAGAAATGCTCCAATTGAGCTAATTAGCTTATTGTGAGAATATTACAAACGTCTGACTACACTGAAAAATGTAAATTTCTAATTTCAACCCAACATGCTAGAAATGCTCCAAATGAGCTAATTAGCTTATTGAAAGAATATTGCAATTGTCTGACAAAAGTGAAAAATGTAAATTTCCAATTTCAACCAAACATGCTAGAAATGCTCCAATTGAGCTAATTAGCTTATTGTGAGAATATTGCAATTGTCTGACAAAAGTGAAAAATGTAAATTTCCAATTTCAACCAAACATGCTAGAAATGCTCCAATTGAGCTAATTAGCTTATTGTGAGAATATTACAAATGTCTGACAACACTGAAAAATGTAAATTTCTAATTTCAACCAAACATGCTAGAAATGCTCCAATTGAGCTAATTAGCTTATTGTGAGAATATTGCAATTGTCTGACAAAAGTGAAAAATGTAAATTTCCAATTTCAACAAAACATGCTAGAAATGCTCCAATTGAGCTAATTAGCTTATTGTGAGAATATTACAAACGTCTAACAAAATTGAAAAAAGTAAATTTCCAATTTCAACCAAACATGCTAGAAATGCTCCAATTGAGCTAATTAGCTTATTGTGAGAATATTGCAATTGTCTGACAAAAGTGAAAAATGTAAATTTCCAATTTCAACCAAACATGCTAGAAATGCTCCAATTGAGCTAATTAGCTTATTGTGAGATTATTGCAATTGTCTGACCAAAGTGAAAAATGTAAATTTCCAATTTCAATCAAACATGCTAGAAATGCTCCAATTGAGCTAATTAGCTTATTGAGAGAATATTGCAATTGTCTGACAAAAGTGAAAAATGTAAATTTCCAATTTCAACCAAACATGCTAGAAATGCTCCAATTGAGCTAATTAGCTTATTGTGAGAATATTGCAATTGTCTGACAAAAGTGAAAAATGTAAATTTCCAATTTCAACCAAACATGCTAGAAATGCTCCAATTGAGCTAATTAGCTTATTGTGAGATTATTGCAATTGTCTGACCAAAGTGAAAAATGTAAATTTCCAATTTCAATCAAACATGCTAGAAATGCTCCAATTGAGCTAATTAGCTTATTGTGAGAATATTGCAATTGTCTGACAAAAGTGAAAAATGTAAATTTCCAATTTCAACCAAACATGCTAGAAATGCTCCAATTGAGCTAATTAGCTTATTGTGAGAATATTACAAACATCTAACTAAATTGAAAAATGTAAATTTCCAATTTCAACCAAACATGCTAGAAATGCTCCAATTGAGCTAATTAGCTTATTGTGAGAATATTGCAATTGTCTGACAAAAGTGAAAAATGTAAATTTCCAATTTCAACCAAACATGCTAGAAATGCTCCAATTGAGCTAATTAGCTTATTGTGAGAATATTACAAACGTCTGACAACACTGAAAAATGTAAATTTCCAATTTCAACCAAACATGCTAGAAATGCTCCAATTGAGCTAATTAGCTTATTGTGAGAATATTGCAATTGTCTGACAAAAGTGAAAAAAGTAAATTTCCAATTTCAACCAAACATGCTAGAAATGCTCAAATTGCGCAAATAAGCCTACTGTAAGAATTTTACAAACGTCTGACAAAACTGAAAAATGTAAATTTCCAATTTCAACCAAACATGCTAGAAATGCTCCAATTGAGCTAATTAGCTTATTGTGAGTATATTACAAACGTCTGACAACACTGAAAAATGTAAATTTCTAATTTCAACCAAACATGCTAGAAATGCTCCAAATGAGCTAATTAGCTTATTGAGAGAATATTGCAATTGTCTGACAAAAATGAAAAATGTAATTTTCCAATTTCAACCAAACATGCTAGAAATGCTCCAATTGAGCTAATTAGCTTGTTGTGAGAATATTGCAATTGTCTGACAAAAGTGAGAAATGTAAATTTCCAATTTCAACCAAACATGCTAGAAATGCTCCAATTGAGCTAATTAGCTTATTGTGAGAATACTACAAACGTCTGACAAAACTGAAAAATGTAAATTTCCAATTTCAACCAAACATGCTAGAAGTGCTCCAATTGAGCTAATTAGCTTATTGAGAGAATATTGCAATTGTCTGACAAAACTGAAAAATGTAAATTTCCAATTTCAACCAAACATGCTAGAAATGCTCCAATTGAGCTAATTAGCTTATTGTGAGAATATTACAAACGTCAAACAAAATTGAAAAATGTAAATTTCCAATTTCAACCAAACATGCTAGAAATGCTCCAATTGAGCTAATTAGCTTATTGTGAGAATATTGCAATTGTCTGACAAAAGTGAAAAATGTAAATTTCCAATTTCAACCAAACATGCTAGAAATGCTCCAATTGAGCTAATTAGCTTATTGTGAGATTATTGCAATTGTCTGACAAAAGTGAAAAATGTAAATTTCCAATTTCAACCAAACATGCTAGAAATGCTCCAATTGAGCTAATTAGCTTATTGTGAGAATATTACAAACGTCTGACAACACTGAAAAATGTAAAATTCCAATTTCAACCAAACATGCTAGAAATGCTCCAATTGAGCTAATTAGCTTATTGTGAGAATATTGCAATTGTCTGACAAAAGTGAAAAAAGTAAATTTCCAATTTCAACCAAACATGCTAGAAATGCTCAAATTGCGCAAATAAGCCTACTGTAAGAACGTTACAAACGTCTGACAAAACTGAAAAATGTAAATTTCCAATTTCAACCAAACATGCTAAAAATGCTCCAATTGAGCTAATTAGCTTATTGTGAGAATATTACAAACGTCTGACAACACTGAAAAATGTAAATTTCTAATTTCAACCAAACATGCTAGAAATGCTCCAATTGAGCTAATTAGCTTATTGTGAGAATATTACAAACGTCTGACAACACTGAAAAATGTAAATTTCCAATTTCAACCAAACATGCTAGAAATGCTCCAATTGAGCTAATTAGCTTATTGTGAGAATATTGCAATTGTCTGACAAAAGTGAAAAATGTAAATTTCCAATTTCAACCAAACATGCTAGAAATGCTCCAATTGAGCTAATTAGCTTATTGTGAGAATATTACAAACGTCTAACAAAATTGAAAAATGTAAATTTCCAATTTCAACCAAACATGCTAGAAATGCTCCAATTGAGCTAATTAGCTTATTGTGAGAATATTGCAATTGTCTGACAAAAGTGAAAAATGTAATATTCCAATTTCAACCAAACATGCTAGAAATGCTCAAATTGAGCTAATTAGCTTATTGTGAGAATATTACAAACGTCTGACAACACTGAAAAATGTAAATTTCCAATTTCAACCAAACATGCTAGAAATGCTCCAATTGAGCTAATTAGCTTATTGTGAGAATACTACAAACGTCTGACAAAACTGAAAAATGTAAATTTCCAATTTCAACCAAACATGCTAGAAGTGCTCCAATTGAGCTAATTAGCTTATTGAGAGAATATTGCAATTGTCTGACAAAACTGAAAAATGTAAATTTCCAATTTCAACCAAACATGCTAGAAATGCTCCAATTGAGCTAATTAGCTTATTGTGAGAATATTACAAACGTCAAACAAAATTGAAAAATGTAAATTTCCAATTTCAACCAAACATGCTAGAAATGCTCCAATTGAGCTAATTAGCTTATTGTGAGAATATTACAAACGTCTGACAACACTGAAAAATGTAAATTTCTAATTTCAACCAAACATGCTAGAAATGCTCCAAATGAGCTAATTAGCTTATTGAGAGAATATTGCAACTGTCTGACAAAAGTGAAAAATGTAAATTTCCAATTTCAACCAAACATGCTAGAAATGCTCCAATTGAGCTAATTAGGTTATTGTGAGAATATTGCAATTGTCTGACAAAAGTGAAAAATGTAAATTTCCAATTTCAACCAAACATGCTAGAAATGCTCCAATTGAGCTAATTAGCTTATTGTGAGAATATTACAGACGTCTGACAACACTGAAAAATGTAAATTTCCAATTTCAACCAAACATGCTCGAAATGCTCCAATTGAGCTAATTAGCTTATTGCGAGAATATTGCAATTGTCTGACAAAAGTGAAAAATGTAAATTTCCAATTTCAATTAAACATGCTAGAAATGCTCAAATTGCGCAAATAAGCCTACTGTAAGAATTTTACAAACGTCTGACAAAACTGAAAAATGTAAATTTCTAATTTCAACCAAACATGCTAGAAATGCTCCAATTGAGCTAATTAGCTTATTGTGAGAATATTGCAATTGTCTGACAAAAGTCAAAAATGTAAATTTCCAATTTCAACCAAACATGCTAGAAATGCTCAAATTGCGCAAATAAGCCTACTGTAAGAATTTTACAAACGTCTGACAAAACTGAAAAATGTAAATTTCCAATTTCAACCAAACATGCTAGAAATGCTCCAATTGAGCTAATTAGCTTATTGTGAGAATATTACAAACGTCTGACAACACTGAAAAATGTAAATTTCCAATTTCAACCAAACATGCTAGAAATGCTCCAATTGAGCTAATTAGCTTATTGTGAGAATATTGCAATTGTCTGACAAAAGTGAAAAATGTAAATTTCCAATTTCAACCAAACATGCTAGAAATGCTCAAATTGCGCAAATAAGCCTACTGTAAGAATTTTACAAACGTCTGACAAAACTGAAAAATGTAAATTTCCAATTTCAACCAAACATGCTAGAAATGCTCCAATTGAGCTAATTAGCTTATTGTGAGAATATTACAAACGTCTGACAACACTGAAAAATGTAAATTTCTAATTTCAACCAAACATGCTAGAAATGCTCCAATTGAGCTAATTAGCTTATTAAGAGAATATTGCAATTGTCTGACAAAAGTGAAAAATGTAAATTTCCAATTTCAACCAAACATGCTAGAAATGCTCCAATTGAGCTAATTAGCTTATTGTGAGAATATTGCAATTGTCTGACAAAAGTGAAAAATGTAAATTTCCAATTTCAACCAAACATGCTAGAAATGCTCAAATTGAGCTAATTAGCTTATTGTGAGAATATTACAAACGTCTGACAAAACTGAAAAATGTAAATTTCCAATTTCAACCAAACATGCTAGAAATGCTCCAATTGAGCTAATTAGCTTATTGTGAGAATATTGCAATTGTCTGACAAAAGTGAAAAATGTAAATTTCCAATTTCAACCAAACATGCTAGAAATGCTCAAATTGCGCAAATAAGCCTACTGTAAGAATTTTACAAACGTCTGACAAAACTGAAAAATGTAAATTTCCAATTTCAACCAAACATGCTAGAAATGCTCCAATTGAGCTAATTAGCTTATTGTGAGAATATTACAAACGTCTGACTACACTGAAAAATGTAAATTTCTAATTTCAACCCAACATGCTAGAAATGCTCCAAATGAGCTAATTAGCTTATTGAAAGAATATTGCAATTGTCTGACAAAAGTGAAAAATGTAAATTTCCAATTTCAACCAAACATGCTAGAAATGCTCCAATTGAGCTAATTAGCTTATTGTGAGAATATTGCAATTGTCTGACAAAAGTGAAAAATGTAAATTTCCAATTTCAACCAAACATGCTAGAAATGCTCCAATTGAGCTAATTAGCTTATTGTGAGAATATTACAAATGTCTGACAACACTGAAAAATGTAAATTTCTAATTTCAACCAAACATGCTAGAAATGCTCCAATTGAGCTAATTAGCTTATTGTGAGAATATTACAATTGTCTGACAAAAGTGAAAAATGTAAATTTCCAATTTCAACAAAACATGCTAGAAATGCTCCAATTGAGCTAATTAGCTTATTGTGAGAATATTACAAACGTCTAACAAAATTGAAAAAAGTAAATTTCCAATTTCAACCAAACATGCTAGAAATGCTCCAATTGAGCTAATTAGCTTATTGTGAGAATATTGCAATTGTCTGACAAAAGTGAAAAATGTAAATTTCCAATTTCAACCAAACATGCTAGAAATGCTCCAATTGAGCTAATTAGCTTATTGAGAGAATATTGCAATTGTCTGACAAAAGTGAAAAATGTAAATTTCCAATTTCAACCAAACATGCTAGAAATGCTCCAATTGAGCTAATTAGCTTATTGTGAGAATATTACAAACGTCAAACAAAAGTGAAAAATGTAAATTTCCAATTTCAACCAAACATGCTAGAAATGCTCCAATTGAGCTAATTAGCTTATTGTGAGAATATTGCAATTGTCTGACAAAAGTGAAAAATGTAAATTTCCAATTTCAACCAAACATGCTAGAAATGCTCCAATTGAGCTAATTAGCTTATTGTGAGAATATTACAAATGTCTGACAACACTGAAAAATGTAAATTTCTAATTTCAACCAAACATGCTAGAAATGCTCCAATTGAGCTAATTAGCTTATTGTGAGAATATTGCAATTGTCTGACAAAAGTGAAAAATGTAAATTTCCAATTTCAACAAAACATGCTAGAAATGCTCCAATTGAGCTAATTAGCTTATTGTGAGAATATTACAAACGTCTAACAAAATTGAAAAAAGTAAATTTCCAATTTCAACCAAACATGCTAGAAATGCTCCAATTGAGCTAATTAGCTTATTGTGAGAATATTGCAATTGTCTGACAAAAGTGAAAAATGTAAATTTCCAATTTCAACCAAACATGCTAGAAATGCTCCAATTGAGCTAATTAGCTTATTGTGAGAATATTACAAATGTCAGACAACACTGAAAAATGTAAATTTCTAATTTCAACCAAACATGCTAGAAATGCTCCAATTGAGCTAATTAGCTTATTTAGAGAATATTGCAATTGTCTGACAAAAGTCAAAAATGTAAATTTCCAATTTCAACCAAACATGCTAGAAATGCTCAAATTGCGCAAATAAGCCTACTGTAAGAATTTTACAAACGTCTGACAAAACTGAAAAATGTAAATTTCCAATTTCAACCAAACATGCTAGAAATGCTCAAATTGAGCTAATTAGCTTATTGTGAGAATATTACAAACGTCTGACAACACTGAAAAATGTAAATTTCCAATTTCAACCAAACATGCTAGAAATGCTCAAATTGCGCAAATAAGCCTACTGTAAGAATTTTACAAACGTCTGACAAAACTGAAAAATGTAAATTTCCAATTTCAACCAAACATGCTAGAAATGCTCCAATTGAGCTAATTAGCTTATTGTGAGAATATTACAAACGTCTGACAACACTGAAAAATGTAAATTTCCAATTTCAACCAAACATGCTAGAAATGCTCCAATTGAGCTAATTAGCTTATTGTGAGAATATTGCAATTGTCTGACAAAAGTGAAAAATGTAAATTTCCAATTTCAACCAAACATGCTAGAAATGCTCAAATTGCGCAAATAAGCCTACTGTAAGAATTTTACAAACGTCTGACAAAACTGAAAAATGTAAATTTCCAATTTCAACCAAACATGCTAGAAATGCTCCAATTGAGCTAATTAGCTTATTGTGAGAATATTACAAACGTCTGACAACACTGAAAAATGTAAATTTCTAATTTCAACCAAACATGCTAGAAATGCTCCAATTGAGCTAATTAGCTTATTAAGAGAATATTGCAATTGTCTGACAAAAGTGAAAAATGTAAATTTCCAATTTCAACCAAACATGCTAGAAATGCTCCAATTGAGCTAATTAGCTTATTGTGAGAATATTGCAATTGTCTGACAAAAGTGAAAAATGTAAATTTCCAATTTCAACCAAACATGCTAGAAATGCTCAAATTGAGCTAATTAGCTTATTGTGAGAATATTACAAACGTCTGACAAAACTGAAAAATGTAAATTTCCAATTTCAACCAAACATGCTAGAAATGCTCCAATTGAGCTAATTAGCTTATTGTGAGAATATTGCAATTGTCTGACAAAAGTGAAAAATGTAAATTTCCAATTTCAACCAAACATGCTAGAAATGCTCAAATTGCGCAAATAAGCCTACTGTAAGAATTTTACAAACGTCTGACAAAACTGAAAAATGTAAATTTCCAATTTCAACCAAACATGCTAGAAATGCTCCAATTGAGCTAATTAGCTTATTGTGAGAATATTACAAACGTCTGACTACACTGAAAAATGTAAATTTCTAATTTCAACCCAACATGCTAGAAATGCTCCAAATGAGCTAATTAGCTTATTGAAAGAATATTGCAATTGTCTGACAAAAGTGAAAAATGTAAATTTCCAATTTCAACCAAACATGCTAGAAATGCTCCAATTGAGCTAATTAGCTTATTGTGAGAATATTGCAATTGTCTGACAAAAGTGAAAAATGTAAATTTCCAATTTCAACCAAACATGCTAGAAATGCTCCAATTGAGCTAATTAGCTTATTGTGAGAATATTACAAATGTCTGACAACACTGAAAAATGTAAATTTCTAATTTCAACCAAACATGCTAGAAATGCTCCAATTGAGCTAATTAGCTTATTGTGAGAATATTACAATTGTCTGACAAAAGTGAAAAATGTAAATTTCCAATTTCAACAAAACATGCTAGAAATGCTCCAATTGAGCTAATTAGCTTATTGTGAGAATATTACAAACGTCTAACAAAATTGAAAAAAGTAAATTTCCAATTTCAACCAAACATGCTAGAAATGCTCCAATTGAGCTAATTAGCTTATTGTGAGAATATTGCAATTGTCTGACAAAAGTGAAAAATGTAAATTTCCAATTTCAACCAAACATGCTAGAAATGCTCCAATTGAGCTAATTAGCTTATTGAGAGAATATTGCAATTGTCTGACAAAACTGAAAAATGTAAATTTCCAATTTCAACCAAACATGCTAGAAATGCTCCAATTGAGCTAATTAGCTTATTGTGAGAATATTACAAACGTCAAACAAAAGTGAAAAATGTAAATTTCCAATTTCAACCAAACATGCTAGAAATGCTCCAATTGAGCTAATTAGCTTATTGTGAGAATATTGCAATTGTCTGACAAAAGTGAAAAATGTAAATTTCCAATTTCAACCAAACATGCTAGAAATGCTCCAATTGAGCTAATTAGCTTATTGTGAGAATATTACAAATGTCTGACAACACTGAAAAATGTAAATTTCTAATTTCAACCAAACATGCTAGAAATGCTCCAATTGAGCTAATTAGCTTATTGTGAGAATATTGCAATTGTCTGACAAAAGTGAAAAATGTAAATTTCCAATTTCAACAAAACATGCTAGAAATGCTCCAATTGAGCTAATTAGCTTATTGTGAGAATATTACAAACGTCTAACAAAATTGAAAAAAGTAAATTTCCAATTTCAACCAAACATGCTAGAAATGCTCCAATTGAGCTAATTAGCTTATTGTGAGAATATTGCAATTGTCTGACAAAAGTGAAAAATGTAAATTTCCAATTTCAACCAAACATGCTAGAAATGCTCCAATTGAGCTAATTAGCTTATTGTGAGAATATTACAAATGTCAGACAACACTGAAAAATGTAAATTTCTAATTTCAACCAAACATGCTAGAAATGCTCCAATTGAGCTAATTAGCTTATTTAGAGAATATTGCAATTGTCTGACAAAAGTCAAAAATGTAAATTTCCAATTTCAACCAAACATGCTAGAAATGCTCAAATTGCGCAAATAAGCCTACTGTAAGAATTTTACAAACGTCTGACAAAACTGAAAAATGTAAATTTCCAATTTCAACCAAACATGCTAGAAATGCTCAAATTGAGCTAATTAGCTTATTGTGAGAATATTACAAACGTCTGACAACACTGAAAAATGTAAATTTCCAATTTCAACCAAACATGCTAGAAATGCTCCAATTGAGCTAATTAGCTTATTGTGAGAATATTGCAATTGTCTGACAAAAGTGAAAAATGTAAATTTCCAATTTCAACCAAACATGCTAGAAATGCTCAAATTGCGCAAATAAGCCTACTGTAAGAATTTTACAAACGTCTGACAAAACTGAAAAATGTAAATTTCCAATTTCAACCAAACATGCTAGAAATGCTCCAATTGAGCTAATTAGCTTATTGTGAGAATATTACAAACGTCTGACAACACTGAAAAATGTAAATTTCTAATTTCAACCAAACATGCTAGAAATGCTCCAAATGAGCTAATTAGCTTATTGAGAGAATATTGCAATTGTCTGACAAAAGTGAAAAATGTAAATTTCCAATTTCAACCAAACATGCTAGAAATGCTCCAATTGAGCTAATTAGCTTATTGTGAGAATATTGCAATTGTCTGACAAAAGTGAAAAATGTAAATTTCCAATTTCAACCAAACATGCTAGAAATGCTCAAATTGAGCTAATTAGATTATTGTGAGAATATTACAAACGTCTGACAAAACTGAAAAATGTAAATTTCCAATTTCAACCAAACATGCTAGAAATGCTCCAATTGAGCTAATTAGCTTATTGTGAGAATATTGCAATTGTCTGACAAAAGTGAAAAATGTAAATTTCCAATTTTAACCAAACATGCTAGAAATGCTCAAATTGCGCAAATAAGCCTACTGTAAGAATTTTACAAACGTCTGACAAAACTGAAAAATGTAAATTTCCAATTTCAACCAAACATGCTAGAAATGCTCCAATTGAGCTAATTAGCTTATTGTGAGAATATTACAAACGTCTGACTACACTGAAAAATGTAAATTTCTAATTTCAACCCAACATGCTAGAAATGCTCCAAATGAGCTAATTAGCTTATTGTGAGAATATTGCAATTGTCTGACAAAAGTGAAAAATGTAAATTTCCAATTTCAACAAAACATGCTAGAAATGCTCCAATTGAGCTAATTAGCTTATTGTGAGAATATTACAAACGTCTAACAAAATTGAAAAAAGTAAATTTCCAATTTCAACCAAACATGCTAGAAATGCTCCAATTGAGCTAATTAGCTTATTGTGAGAATATTGCAATTGTCTGACAAAAGTGAAAAATGTAAATTTCCAATTTCAACCAAACATGCTAGAAATGCTCCAATTGAGCTAATTAGCTTATTGTGAGAATATTACAAATGTCTGACAACACTGAAAAATGTAAATTTCTAATTTCAACCAAACATGCTAGAAATGCTCCAATTGAGCTAATTAGCTTATTGAGAGAATATTGCAATTGTCTGACAAAACTGAAAAATGTAAATTTCCAATTTCAACCAAACATGCTAGAAATGCTCCAATTGAGCTAATTAGCTTATTGTGAGAATATTACAAACGTCAAACAAAATTGAAAAATGTAAATTTCCAATTTCAACCAAACATGCTAGAAATGCTCCAATTGAGCTAATTAGCTTATTGTGAGAATATTGCAATTGTCTGACAAAAGTGAAAAATGTAAATTTCCAATTTCAACCAAACATGCTAGAAATGCTCCAATTGAGCTAATTAGCTTATTGTGAGATTATTGCAATTGTCTGACAAAAGTGAAAAATGTAAATTTCCAATTTCAACCAAACATGCTAGAAATGCTCCAATTGAGCTAATTAGCTTATTGTGAAAATATTGCAATTGTCTGACAAAAGTGAAAAATGTAAATTTCCAATTTCAACCAAACATGCTAGAAATGCTCCAATTGAGCTAATTAGCTTATTGTGAGAATATTACAAACGTCTAACAAAATTGAAAAATGTAAATTTCCAATTTCAACCAAACATGCTAGAAATGCTCCAATTGAGCTAATTAGCTTATTGTGAGAATATTGCAATTGTCTGACAAAAGTGAAAAATGTAAATTTCCAATTTCAACCAAACATGCTAGAAATGATCCAATTGAGCTAATTAGCTTATTGTGAGAATATTACAAACGTCTGACAACACTGAAAAATGTAAATTTCCAATTTCAACCAAACATGCTAGAAATGCTCCAATTGAGCTAATTAGCTTATTGTGAGAATATTGCAATTGTCTGACAAAAGTGAAAAATGTAAATTTCCAATTTCAACCAAACATGCTAGAAATGCTCCAATTGAGCTAATTAGCTTATTGTGAGAATATTACAAATGTCAGACAACACTGAAAAATGTAAATTTCTAATTTCAACCAAACATGCTAGAAATGCTCCAATTGAGCTAATTAGCTTATTTAGAGAATATTGCAATTGTCTGACAAAAGTCAAAAATGTAAATTTCCAATTTCAACCAAACATGCTAGAAATGCTCAAATTGCGCAAATAAGCCTACTGTAAGAATTTTACAAACGTCTGACAAAACTGAAAAATGTAAATTTCCAATTTCAACCAAACATGCTAGAAATGCTCAAATTGAGCTAATTAGCTTATTGTGAGAATATTACAAACGTCTGACAACACTGAAAAATGTAAATTTCCAATTTCAACCAAACATGCTAGAAATGCTCCAATTGAGCTAATTAGCTTATTGTGAGAATATTGCAATTGTCTGACAAAAGTGAAAAATGTAAATTTCCAATTTCAACCAAACATGCTAGAAATGCTCAAATTGCGCAAATAAGCCTACTGTAAGAATTTTACAAACGTCTGACAAAACTGAAAAATGTAAATTTCCAATTTCAACCAAACATGCTAGAAATGCTCCAATTGAGCTAATTAGCTTATTGTGAGAATATTACAAACGTCTGACAACACTGAAAAATGTAAATTTCTAATTTCAACCAAACATGCTAGAAATGCTCCAAATGAGCTAATTAGCTTATTGAGAGAATATTGCAATTGTCTGACAAAAGTGAAAAATGTAAATTTCCAATTTCAACCAAACATGCTAGAAATGCTCCAATTGAGCTAATTAGCTTATTGTGAGAATATTGCAATTGTCTGACAAAAGTGAAAAATGTAAATTTCCAATTTCAACCAAACATGCTAGAAATGCTCAAATTGAGCTAATTAGATTATTGTGAGAATATTACAAACGTCTGACAAAACTGAAAAATGTAAATTTCCAATTTCAACCAAACATGCTAGAAATGCTCCAATTGAGCTAATTAGCTTATTGTGAGAATATTGCAATTGTCTGACAAAAGTGAAAAATGTAAATTTCCAATTTTAACCAAACATGCTAGAAATGCTCAAATTGCGCAAATAAGCCTACTGTAAGAATTTTACAAACGTCTGACAAAACTGAAAAATGTAAATTTCCAATTTCAACCAAACATGCTAGAAATGCTCCAATTGAGCTAATTAGCTTATTGTGAGAATATTACAAACGTCTGACTACACTGAAAAATGTAAATTTCTAATTTCAACCCAACATGCTAGAAATGCTCCAAATGAGCTAATTAGCTTATTGTGAGAATATTGCAATTGTCTGACAAAAGTGAAAAATGTAAATTTCCAATTTCAACAAAACATGCTAGAAATGCTCCAATTGAGCTAATTAGCTTATTGTGAGAATATTACAAACGTCTAACAAAATTGAAAAAAGTAAATTTCCAATTTCAACCAAACATGCTAGAAATGCTCCAATTGAGCTAATTAGCTTATTGAGAGAATATTGCAATTGTCTGACAAAACTGAAAAATGTAAATTTCCAATTTCAACCAAACATGCTAGAAATGCTCCAATTGAGCTAATTAGCTTATTGTGAGAATATTACAAACGTCAAACAAAATTGAAAAATGTAAATTTCCAATTTCAACCAAACATGCTAGAAATGCTCCAATTGAGCTAATTAGCTTATTGTGAGAATATTGCAATTGTCTGACAAAAGTGAAAAATGTAAATTTCCAATTTCAACCAAACATGCTAGAAATGCTCCAATTGAGCTAATTAGCTTATTGTGAGATTATTGCAATTGTCTGACAAAAGTGAAAAATGTAAATTTCCAATTTCAACCAAACATGCTAGAAATGCTCCAATTGAGCTAATTAGCTTATTGTGAGAATATTGCAATTGTCTGACAAAAGTGAAAAATGTAAATTTCCAATTTCAACCAAACATGCTAGAAATGCTCCAATTGAGCTAATTAGCTTATTGTGAGAATATTACAAACGTCTAACAAAATTGAAAAATGTAAATTTCCAATTTCAACCAAACATGCTAGAAATGCTCCAATTGAGCTAATTAGCTTATTGTGAGAATATTGCAATTGTCTGACAAAAGTGAAAAATGTAAATTTCCAATTTCAACCAAACATGCTAGAAATGATCCAATTGAGCTAATTAGCTTATTGTGAGAATATTACAAACGTCTGACAACACTGAAAAATGTAAATTTCCAATTTCAACCAAACATGCTAGAAATGCTCCAATTGAGCTAATTAGCTTATTGTGAGAATATTGCAATTGTCTGACAAAAGTGAAAAAAGTAAATTTCCAATTTCAACCAAACATGCTAGAAATGCTCAAATTGCGCAAATAAGCCTACTGTAAGAATTTTACAAACGTCTGACAAAACTGAAAAATGTAAATTTCCAATTTCAACCAAACATGCTAGAAATGCTCCAATTGAGCTAATTAGCTTATTGTGAGAATATTACAAACGTCTGACAACACTGAAAAATGTAAATTTCTAATTTCAACCAAACATGCTAGAAATGCTCCAAATGAGCTAATTAGCTTATTGAGAGAATATTGCAATTGTCTGACAAAAATGAAAAATGTAATTTTCCAATTTCAACCAAACATGCTAGAAATGCTCCAATTGAGCTAATTAGCTTGTTGTGAGAATATTGCAATTGTCTGACAAAAGTGAGAAATGTAAATTTCCAATTTCAACCAAACATGCTAGAAATGCTCCAATTGAGCTAATTAGCTTATTGTGAGAATACTACAAACGTCTGACAAAACTGAAAAATGTAAATTTCCAATTTCAACCAAACATGCTAGAAGTGCTCCAATTGAGCTAATTAGCTTATTGAGAGAATATTGCAATTGTCTGACAAAACTGAAAAATGTAAATTTCCAATTTCAACCAAACATGCTAGAAATGCTCCAATTGAGCTAATTAGCTTATTGTGAGAATATTACAAACGTCAAACAAAATTGAAAGATGTAAATTTCCAATTTCAACCAAACATGCTAGAAATGCTCCAATTGAGCTAATTAGCTTATTGTGAGAATATTGCAATTGTCTGACAAAAGTGAAAAATGTAAATTTCCAATTTCAACCAAACATGCTAGAAATGCTCCAATTGAGCTAATTAGCTTATTGTGAGATTATTGCAATTGTCTGACAAAAGTGAAAAATGTAAATTTCCAATTTCAACCAAACATGCTAGAAATGCTCCAATTGAGCTAATTAGCTTATTGTGAGAATATTACAAACGTCTGACAACACTGAAAAATGTAAAATTCCAATTTCAACCAAACATGCTAGAAATGCTCCAATTGAGCTAATTAGCTTATTGTGAGAATATTGCAATTGTCTGACAAAAGTGAAAAAAGTAAATTTCCAATTTCAACCAAACATGCTAGAAATGCTCAAATTGCGCAAATAAGCCTACTGTAAGAACGTTACAAACGTCTGACAAAACTGAAAAATGTAAATTTCCAATTTCAACCAAACATGCTAAAAATGCTCCAATTGAGCTAATTAGCTTATTGTGAGAATATTACAAACGTCTGACAACACCGAAAAATGTAAATTTCCAATTTCAACCAAACATGCTAGAAATGCTCCAATTGAGCTAATTAGCTTATTGTGAGAATATTGCAATTGTCTGACAAAAGTGAAAAATGTAAATTTCCAATTTCAACCAAACATGCTAGAAATGCTCCAATTGAGCTAATTAGCTTATTGTGAGAATATTACAAACGTCTAACAAAATTGAAAAATGTAAATTTCCAATTTCAACCAAACATGCTAGAAATGCTCCAATTGAGCTAATTAGCTTATTGTGAGAATATTGCAATTGTCTGACAAAAGTGAAAAATGTAAATTTCCAATTTCAACCAAACATGCTAGAAATGCTCAAATTGAGCTAATTAGCTTATTGTGAGAATATTACAAACGTCTGACAACACTGAAAAATGTAAATTTCCAATTTCAACCAAACATGCTAGAAATGCTCCAATTGAGCTAATTAGCTTATTGTGAGAATACTACAAACGTCTGACAAAACTGAAAAATGTAAATTTCCAATTTCAACCAAACATGCTAGAAGTGCTCCAATTGAGCTAATTAGCTTATTGAGAGAATATTGCAATTGTCTGACAAAAGTGAAAAATGTAAATTTCCAATTTCAACCAAACATGCTAGAAATGCTCCAATTGAGCTAATTAGCTTATTGTGAGAATATTACAAACGTCTAACAAAATTGAAAAATGTAAATTTCCAATTTCAACCAAACATGCTAGAAATGCTCCAATTGAGCTAATTAGCTTATTGTGAGAATATTACAAACGTCTGACAACACTGAAAAATGTAAATTTCTAATTTCAACCAAACATGCTAGAAATGCTCCAAATGAGCTAATTAGCTTATTGAGAGAATATTGCAACTGTCTGACAAAAGTGAAAAATGTAAATTTCCAATTTCAACCAAACATGCTAGAAATGCTCCAATTGAGCTAATTAGCTTATTGTGAGAATATTGCAATTGTCTGACAAAAGTGAAAAATGTAAATTTCCAATTTCAACCAAACATGCTAGAATTGCTCCAATTGAGCTAATTAGCTTATTGTGAGAATACTACAAACGTCTAACAAAATTGAAAAATGTAAATTTCCAATTTCAACCAAACATGCTAGAAATGCTCCAATTGAGCTAATTAGCTTATTGTGAGAATATTGCAATTGTCTGAGAAAAGTGAAAAATGTAAATTTTCAATTTCAACCAAACATGCTAGAAATGCTCCAATTTAGCTAATTAGCTTATTGTGAGAATATTACAAACGTCTGACAACACTGAAAAATGTAAATTTCCAATTTCAACCAAACATGCTAGAAATGCTCCAATTGAGCTAATTAGCTTATTGCGAGAATATTGCAATTGTCTGACAAAAGTGAAAAATGTAAATTTCCAATTTCAATTAAACATGCTAGAAATGCTCAAATTGCGCAAATAAGCCTACTGTAAGAATTTTACAAACGTCTGACAAAACTGAAAAATGTAAATTTCTAATTTCAACCAAACATGCTAGAAATGCTCAAATTGAGCTAATTAGCTTATTGTGAGAATATTACAAACGTCTGACAACACTGAAAAATGTAAATTTCCAATTTCAACCAAACATGCTAGAAATGCTCCAATTGAGCTAATTAGCTTATTGTGAGAATATTGCAATTGTCTGACAAAAGTGAAAAATGTAAATTTCCAATTTCAACCAAACATGCTAGAAATGCTCAAATTGCGCAAATAAGCCTACTGTAAGAATTTTACAAACGTCTGACAAAACTGAAAAATGTAAATTTCCAATTTCAACCAAACATGCTAGAAATGCTCCAATTGAGCTAATTAGCTTATTGTGAGAATATTACAAACGTCTGACAACACTGAAAAATGTAAATTTCTAATTTCAACCAAACATGCTAGAAATGCTCCAAATGAGCTAATTAGCTTATTGAGAGAATATTGCAATTGTCTGACAAAAGTGAAAAATGTAAATTTCCAATTTCAACCAAACATGCTAGAAATGCTCCAATTGAGCTATTTAGCTTGTTGTGAGAATATTGCAATTGTCTGACAAAAGTGAGAAATGTAAATTTCCAATTTCAACCAAACATGCTAGAAATGCTCCAATTGAGCTAATTAGCTTATTGTGAGAATACTACAAACATCTGACAAAACTGAAAAATGTAAATTTCCAATTTCAACCAAACATGCTAGAAGTGCTCCAATTGAGCTAATTAGCTTATTGAGAGAATATTGCAATTGTCTGACAAAACTGAAAAATGTAAATTTCCAATTTCAACCAAACATGCTAGAAATGCTCCAATTGAGCTAATTAGCTTATTGTGAGAATATTACAAACGTCTAACAAAATTGAAAAATGTAAATTTCCAATTTCAACCAAACATGCTAGAAATGCTCCAATTGAGCTAATTAGCTTATTGTGAGAATATTACAAACGTCTGACAACACTGAAAAATGTAAATTTCTAATTTCAACCAAACATGCTAGAAATGCTCCAAATGAGCTAATTAGCTTATTGAGAGAATATTGCAACTGTCTGACAAAAGTGAAAAATGTAAATTTCCAATTTCAACCAAACATGCTAGAAATGCTCCAATTGAGCTAATTAGCTTATTGTGAGAATATTGCAATTGTCTGACAAAAGTGAAAAATGTAAATTTCCAATTTCAACCAAACATGCTAGAAATGCTCCAATTGAGCTAATTAGCTTATTGTGAGAATATTACAAACGTCTAACAAAATTGAAAAATGTAAATTTCCAATTTCAACCAAACATGCTAGAAATGCTCCAATTGAGCTAATTAGCTTATTGTGAGAATATTGCAATTGTCTGACAAAAGTGAAAAATGTAAATTTTCAATTTCAACCAAACATGCTAGAAATGCTTCAATTTAGCTAATTAGCTTATTGTGAGAATATTACCGACGTCTGACAACACTGAAAAATGTAAATTTCCAATTTCAACCAAACATGCTAGAAATGCTCCAATTGAGCTAATTAGCTTATTGCGAGAATATTGCAATTGTCTGACAAAAGTGAAAAATGTAAATTTCCAATTTCAATTAAACATGCTAGAAATGCTCAAATTGCGCAAATAAGCCTACTGTAAGAATTTTACAAACGTCTGACAAAACTGAAAAATGTAAATTTCTAATTTCAACCAAACATGCTAGAAATGCTCCAATTGAGCTAATTAGCTTATTGTGAGATTATTGCAATTGTCTGACAAAAGTGAAAAATGTAAATTTCCAATTTCAAACAAACATGCTAGAAATGCTCCAATTGAGCTAATTAGCTTATTGTGAGAATATTACAAACGTCTGTCAACACTGAAAAATGTAAATTTCCAATTTCAACCAAACATGCTAGAAATGCTCCAATTGAGCTAATTAGCTTATTGTGAGAATATTGCAATTGTCTGACAAAAGTGAAAAATGTAAATTTCCAATTTCAATTAAACATGCTAGAAATGCTCAAATTGCGCAAATAAGCCTACTGTAAGAATTTTACAAACGTCTGACAAAACTGAAAAATGTAAATTTCCAATTTCAACCAAACATGCTAGAAATGCTCCAATTGAGCTAATTAGCTTATTGTGAGAATTTTACAAACGTCTGACAACACTGAAAAATGTAAATTTCTAATTTCAACCAAACATGCTAGAAATGCTCCTAATGAGCTAATTAGCTTATTGAGAGAATATTGCAACTGTCTGACAAAAGTGAAAAATGTAAATTTCCAATTTCAACCAAACATGCTAGAAATGCTCCAATTGAGCTAATTAGCTTATTGTGAGAATATTGCAATTGTCTGACAAAAGTGAAAAATGTAAATTTCCAATTTCAATTAAACATGCTAGAAATGCTCGAATTGCGCAAATAAGCCTACTGTAAGAATTTTACAAACGTCTGACAAAACTGAAAAATGTAAATTTCCAATTTCAACCAAACATGCTAGAAATGCTCCAATTGAGCTAATTAGCTTATTGTGAGAATATTACAAACGTCTGACAACACTGAAAAATGTAAATTTCTAATTTCAACCAAACATGCTAGAAATGCTCCAAATGAGCTAATTAGCTTAGTGAGAGAATATTGCAACTGTCTGACAAAAGTGAAAAATGTAAATTTCCAATTTCAACCAAACATGCTAGAAATGCTCCAATTGAGCTAATTAGCTTATTGTGAGAATATTGCAATTGTCTGACAGAAGTGAAAAATGTAATTTTGCAATTTCAACCAAACATGCTAGAAATGCTCCAATTTAGCTAATTAGCTTATTGTGAGAATATTACAAACGTCTGACAACACTGAAAAATGTAAATTTCCAACTTCAACCAAACATGCTAGAAATGCTCCAATTGAGCTAATTAGCTTATTGTGAGAATATTGCGATTGTCTGACAAAAGTGAAAAAAGTAAATTTCCAATTTCAACCAAACATGCTAGAAATGCTCAAATTGTGCAAATAAACCTACTGTAAGAATTTTACAAACGTCTGACAAAAGTGAAAAATGTAAATTTCCAATTTCAACCAAACATGCTAGAAATGCTCCAATTGAGCTAATTAGCTTATTGTGAGAATATTGCAATTGTCTGACAAAAGTGAAAAATGTAAATTTCCAATTTCAACCAAACATGCTAGAAATGCTCCAATTGAGCTAATTAGCTTACTGTGAGAATATTGCAATTGTCTGACAAAAGTGAAAAATGTAAATTTCCAATTTCAACCAAACATGCTAGAAATGCTCCAATTGAGCTAATTAGCTTATTGTGAGAATATTACAAACGTCTAACAAAATTGAAAAATGAAAATTTTCAATTTCAACCAAACATGCTAGAAATGCTCCAATTGAGCTAATTAGCTTATTGTGAGAATATTGCAATTGTCTGACAAAGGTGAAAAATGTAAATTTCAAATTTCAACCAAACATGCTAGAATTGCTCCAATTGAGCTAATTAGCTTATTGTGAGAATATTACAAACGTCTGACAACACTGAAAAATGTAAATTTCTAATTTCAACCAAACATGCTAGAAAGGCTCCAAATGAGCTAATTAGCTTATTGAGAGAATATTGCAACTGTCTGACAAAAGTGAAAAATGTAAATTTCCAATTTCAACCAAACATGCTAGAAATGCTCCAATTTAGCTAATTAGCTTATTGTGAGAATATTACAGACGTCTGACAACACTGAAAAATGTAAATTTCCAATTTCAACCAAACATGCTAGAAATGCTCCAATTGAGCTAATTAGCTTATTGTGAGAATATTGCAATTGTCTGACAAAAGTGAAAAAAGTAAATTTCCAATTTCAACCAAACATGCTAGAAATGCTCAAATTGCGCAAATAAGCCTACTGTAAGAATTTTACAAACGTCTGACAAAACTGAAAAATGTAAATTTCCAATATCAACCAAACATGCTAGAATTGCTCCAATTGAGCTAATTAGCTTACTGTGAGATTATTGCAATTGTCTGACAAAAGTGAAAAATTTAAATTTCCAATTTCAACCAAACATGCTAGAAATGCTCCAATTGAGCTAATTAGCTTATTGTGAGAATATTGCAATTGTCTGAGAAAAGTGAAAAATGTAAATTTCCAATTTCAACCAAACATGCTAGAAATGCTCCAATTGAGCTAATTAGCTTATTGTGAGAATATTGCAATTGTCTGACAAAAGTGAAAAATGTAAATTTCCAATTTCAACCAAACATGCTAGAAATGCTCCAATTGAGCTAATTAGCGTATTGTGAGAATATTGCAATTGTCTGACAAAAGTGAAAAATGTAAATTTCCAATTTCAACCAAACATGCTAGAAATGCTCAAATTGCGCGAATAAGCCTACTGTAAGAATTTTACAAACGTCTGACAAAACTGAAAAATTTAAATTTCCAATTTCAACCAAACATGCTAGAAATGCTCCAATTGAGCTAATTAGCTTATTGTGAGAATATTACAAACGTCTAACAAAATTGAAAAATGAAAATTTCCAATTTCAACCAAACATGCTAGAAACGCTCCAATTGAGCTAATTAGCTTATTGTGAGAATATTGCAATTGTCTGACAAAAGTGAAAAATGTAAATTTCCAATTTCAACCAAACATGCTAGAAATGCTCCAATTGAGCTAATTAGCTTATTGTGAGATTATTGCAATTGTCTGACAAAAGTGAAAAATGTAAATTTCCAATTTCAACCAAACATGCTAGAAATGCTCCAATTGAGCTAATTAGCTTATTGTGAGAATATTACAAACGTCTGACAACACTGAAAAATGTAAATTTCCAATTTCAACCAAACATGCTAGAAATGCTCCAATTGAGCTAATTAGCTTATTGTGAGAATATTGCAATTGTCTGACAAAAGTGAAAAATGTAAATTTCCAATTTCAATCAAACATGCTAGAAATGCTCAAATTGCGCAAATAAGCCTACTGTAAGAATTTTACAAACGTCTGACAAAACTGAAAAATGTAAATTTCCAATTTCAACCAAACATGCTAGAAATGCTCCAATTGAGCTAATTAGCTTATTGTGAGAATATTACAAACGTCTGACAACACTGAAAACTGTAAATTTCTAATTTCAACCAAACATGCTAGAAATGCTCCAAATGAGCTAATTAGCTTATTGTGAGAATATTGCAACTGTCTGACAAAAGTGAAAAATGTAAATTTCCAAATTCAACCAAACATGCTAGAAATGCTCCAATTGAGCTAATTAGCTTATTGTGAGAATATTGCAATTGTCTGACAAAAGTGAAAAATGTAAATTTCCAATTTCAACCAAACATGCTAGAAATGCTCCAATTTAGCTAATTAGCTTATTGTGAGAACATTACAGACGTCTGACAACACTGAAAAATGTAAATTTCCAATTTCAACCAAACATGCTAGAAATGCTCCAATTGAGCTAATTAGCGTATTGTGAGAATATTGCAATTGTCTGACAAAAGTGAAAAATGTAAATTTCCAATTTCAACCAAACATGCTAGAAATGCTCAAATTGCGCGAATAAGCCTACTGTAAGAATTTTACAAACGTCTGACAAAACTGAAAAATTTAAATTTCCAATTTCAACCAAACATGCTAGAAATGCTCCAATTGAGCTAATTAGCTTATTGTGAGAATATTACAAACGTCTAACAAAATTGAAAAATGAAAATTTCCAATTTCAACCAAACATGCTAGAAACGCTCCAATTGAGCTAATTAGCTTATTGTGAGAATATTGCAATTGTCTGACAAAAGTGAAAAATGTAAATTTCCAATTTCAACCAAACATGCTAGAAATGCTCCAATTGAGCTAATTAGCTTATTGTGAGATTATTGCAATTGTCTGACAAAAGTGAAAAATGTAAATTTCCAATTTCAACCAAACATGCTAGAAATGCTCCAATTGAGCTAATTAGCTTATTGTGAGAATATTACAAACGTCTGACAACACTGAAAAATGTAAATTTCCAATTTCAACCAAACATGCTAGAAATGCTCCAATTGAGCTAATTAGCTTATTGTGAGAATATTGCAATTGTCTGACAAAAGTGAAAAATGTAAATTTCCAATTTCAATCAAACATGCTAGAAATGCTCAAATTGCGCAAATAAGCCTACTGTAAGAATTTTACAAACGTCTGACAAAACTGAAAAATGTAAATTTCCAATTTCAACCAAACATGCTAGAAATGCTCCAATTGAGCTAATTAGCTTATTGTGAGAATATTACAAACGTCTGACAACACTGAAAACTGTAAATTTCTAATTTCAACCAAACATGCTAGAAATGCTCCAAATGAGCTAATTAGCTTATTGTGAGAATATTGCAACTGTCTGACAAAAGTGAAAAATGTAAATTTCCAAATTCAACCAAACATGCTAGAAATGCTCCAATTGAGCTAATTAGCTTATTGTGAGAATATTGCAATTGTCTGACAAAAGTGAAAAATGTAAATTTCCAATTTCAACCAAACATGCTAGAAATGCTCCAATTTAGCTAATTAGCTTATTGTGAGAACATTACAGACGTCTGACAACACTGAAAAATGTAAATTTCCAATTTCAACCAAACATGCTAGAAATGCTCCAATTGAGCTAATTAGCTTATTGTGAGAATATTGCAATTGTCTGACAAAAGTGAATAAAGTAAATTTCCAATTTCAACCAAACATGCTAGAAATGCTCAAATTGCGCAAATAAGCCTACTGTAAGAATTTTACAAACGTCTGACAAAACTGAAAAATGTAAATTTCCAATATCAACCAAACATGCTAGAATTGCTCCAATTGAGCTAATTAGCTTACTGTGAGATTATTGCAATTGTCTGACAAAAGTGAAAAATTTAAATTTCCAATTTCAACCAAACATGCTAGAAATGCTCCAATTGAGCTAATTAGCTTATTGTGAGAATATTGCAATTGTCTGACAAAAGTGAAAAATGTAAATTTCCAATTTCAACCAAACATGCTAGAAATGCTCCAATTGAGCTAATTAGCTTATTGTGAGAATATTGCAATTGTCTGACAAAAGTGAAAAATGTAAATTTCCAATTTCAACCAAACATGCTAGAAATGCTCCAATTGAGCTAATTAGCGTATTGTGAGAGTATTACAAACGTCTGACAACACTGAAAAATGTAAATTTCCAACTTCAACCGAACATGCTAGAAATGCTCCAATTGAGCTAATTAACTTATTGTGAGAATATTGCAATTGTCTGACAAAAGTGAAAAATGTAAATTTCCAATTTCAACCAAACATGCTAGAAATGCTCAAATTGCGCGAATAAGCCTACTGTAAGAATTTTACAAACGTCTGACAAAACTGAAAAATTTAAATTTACAATTTCAACCAAACATGCTAGAAATGCTCCAATTGAGCTAATTAGCTTATTGTGAGAATATTACAAACGTCTAACAAAATTGAAAAATGAAAATTTCCAATTTCAACCAAACATGCTAGAAACGCTCCAATTGAGCTAATTAGCTTATTGTGAGAATATTGCAATTGTCTGACAAAAGTGAAAAATGTAAATTTCCAATTTCAACCAAACATGCTAGAAATGCTCCAATTAAGCTAATTAGCTTATTGTGAGATTATTGCAATTGTCTGACAAAAGTGAAAAATGTAAATTTCCAATTTCAACCAAACATGCTAGAAATGCTCCAATTGAGCTAATTAGCTTATTGTGAGAATATTACAAACGTCTGACAACACTGAAAAATGTAAATTTCCAATTTCAACCAAACATGCTAGAAATGCTCCAATTGAGCTAATTAGCTTATTGTGAGAATATTGCAATTGTCTGACAAAAGTGAAAAATGTAAATTTCCAATTTCAATCAAACATGCTAGAAATGCTCAAATTGCGCAAATAAGCCTACTGTAAGAATTTTACAAACGTCTGACAAAACTGAAAAATGTAAATTTCCAATTTCAACCAAACATGCTAGAAATGCTCCAATTGAGCTAATTAGCTTATTGTGAGAATATTACAAACGTCTGACAACACTGAAAACTGTAAATTTCTAATTTCAACCAAACATGCTAGAAATGCTCCAAATGAGCTAATTAGCTTATTGTGAGAATATTGCAACTGTCTGACAAAAGTGAAAAATGTAAATTTCCAAATTCAACCAAACATGCTAGAAATGCTCCAATTGAGCTAATTAGCTTATTATGAGAATATTGCAATTGTCTGACAAAAGTGAAAAATGTAAATTTCCAATTTCAACCAAACATGCTAGAAATGCTCCAATTGAGCTAATTAGCTTATTGTGAGAATATTGCAATTGTCTGACAAAAGTGAAAAATGTAAATTTCCAATTTCAACCAAACATGCTAGAAATGCTCCAATTGAGCTAATTAGCTTATTGAGAGAATATTGCAACTGTCTGACAAAAGTGAAAAATGTAAATTTCCAATTTCAACCAAACATGCTAGAAATGCTCCAATTTAGCTAATTAGCTTATTGTGAGAATATTACAGACGTCTGACAACACTGAAAAATGTAAATTTCTAATTTCAACCAAACATGCTAGAAAGGCTCCAAATGAGCTAATTAGCTTATTGAGAGAATATTGCAACTGTCTGACAAAAGTGAAAAATGTAAATTTCCAATTTCAACCAAACATGCTAGAAATGCTCCAATTTAGCTAATTAGCTTATTGTGAGAATATTACAGACGTCTGACAACACTGAAAAATGTAAATTTCCAATTTCAACCAAACATGCTAGAAATGCTCCAATTGAGCTAATTAGCTTATTGTGAGAATATTGCAATTGTCTGACAAAAGTGAAAAAAGTAAATTTCCAATTTCAACCAAACATGCTAGAAATGCTCAAATTGCGCAAATAAGCCTACTGTAAGAATTTTACAAACGTCTGACAAAACTGAAAAATGTAAATTTCCAATATCAACCAAACATGCTAGAATTGCTCCAATTGAGCTAATTAGCTTACTGTGAGATTATTGCAATTGTCTGACAAAAGTGAAAAATTTAAATTTCCAATTTCAACCAAACATGCTAGAAATGCTCCAATTGAGCTAATTAGCTTATTGTGAGAATATTGCAATTGTCTGACAAAAGTGAAAAATGTAAATTTCCAATTTCAACCAAACATGCTAGAAATGCTCCAATTGAGCTAATTAGCGTATTGTGAGAATATTGCAATTGTCTGACAAAAGTGAAAAATGTAAATTTCCAATTTCAACCAAACATGCTAGAAATGCTCAAATTGCGCGAATAAGCCTACTGTAAGAATTTTACAAACGTCTGACAAAACTGAAAAATTTAAATTTCCAATTTCAACCAAACATGCTAGAAATGCTCCAATTGAGCTAATTAGCTTATTGTGAGAATATTACAAACGTCTAACAAAATTGAAAAATGAAAATTTCCAATTTCAACCAAACATGCTAGAAACGCTCCAATTGAGCTAATTAGCTTATTGTGAGAATATTGCAATTGTCTGACAAAAGTGAAAAATGTAAATTTCCAATTTCAACCAAACATGCTAGAAATGCTCCAATTGAGCTAATTAGCTTATTGTGAGATTATTGCAATTGTCTGACAAAAGTGAAAAATGTAAATTTCCAATTTCAACCAAACATGCTAGAAATGCTCCAATTGAGCTAATTAGCTTATTGTGAGAATATTACAAACGTCTGACAACACTGAAAAATGTAAATTTCCAATTTCAACCAAACATGCTAGAAATGCTCCAATTGAGCTAATTAGCTTATTGTGAGAATATTGCAATTGTCTGACAAAAGTGAAAAATGTAAATTTCCAATTTCAATCAAACATGCTAGAAATGCTCAAATTGCGCAAATAAGCCTACTGTAAGAATTTTACAAACGTCTGACAAAACTGAAAAATGTAAATTTCCAATTTCAACCAAACATGCTAGAAATGCTCCAATTGAGCTAATTAGCTTATTGTGAGAATATTACAAACGTCTGACAACACTGAAAACTGTAAATTTCTAATTTCAACCAAACATGCTAGAAATGCTCCAAATGAGCTAATTAGCTTATTGTGAGAATATTGCAACTGTCTGACAAAAGTGAAAAATGTAAATTTCCAAATTCAACCAAACATGCTAGAAATGCTCCAATTGAGCTAATTAGCTTATTGTGAGAATATTGCAATTGTCTGACAAAAGTGAAAAATGTAAATTTCCAATTTCAACCAAACATGCTAGAAATGCTCCAATTTAGCTAATTAGCTTATTGTGAGAACATTACAGACGTCTGACAACACTGAAAAATGTAAATTTCCAATTTCAACCAAACATGCTAGAAATGCTCCAATTGAGCTAATTAGCTTATTGTGAGAATATTGCAATTGTCTGACAAAAGTGAAAAATGTAAATTTCCAATTTCAACCAAACATGCTAGAAATGCTCCAATTGAGCTAATTAGCGTATTGTGAGAATATTGCAATTGTCTGACAAAAGTGAAAAATGTAAATTTCCAATTTCAACCAAACATGCTAGAAATGCTCAAATTGCGCGAATAAGCCTACTGTAAGAATTTTACAAACGTCTGACAAAACTGAAAAATTTAAATTTCCAATTTCAACCAAACATGCTAGAAATGCTCCAATTGAGCTAATTAGCTTATTGTGAGAATATTACAAACGTCTAACAAAATTGAAAAATGAAAATTTCCAATTTCAACCAAACATGCTAGAAACGCTCCAATTGAGCTAATTAGCTTATTGTGAGAATATTGCAATTGTCTGACAAAAGTGAAAAATGTAAATTTCCAATTTCAACCAAACATGCTAGAAATGCTCCAATTGAGCTAATTAGCTTATTGTGAGATTATTGCAATTGTCTGACAAAAGTGAAAAATGTAAATTTCCAATTTCAACCAAACATGCTAGAAATGCTCCAATTGAGCTAATTAGCTTATTGTGAGAATATTACAAACGTCTGACAACACTGAAAAATGTAAATTTCCAATTTCAACCAAACATGCTAGAAATGCTCCAATTGAGCTAATTAGCTTATTGTGAGAATATTGCAATTGTCTGACAAAAGTGAAAAATGTAAATTTCCAATTTCAATCAAACATGCTAGAAATGCTCAAATTGCGCAAATAAGCCTACTGTAAGAATTTTACAAACGTCTGACAAAACTGAAAAATGTAAATTTCCAATTTCAACCAAACATGCTAGAAATGCTCCAATTGAGCTAATTAGCTTATTGTGAGAATATTACAAACGTCTGACAACACTGAAAACTGTAAATTTCTAATTTCAACCAAACATGCTAGAAATGCTCCAAATGAGCTAATTAGCTTATTGTGAGAATATTGCAACTGTCTGACAAAAGTGAAAAATGTAAATTTCCAAATTCAACCAAACATGCTAGAAATGCTCCAATTGAGCTAATTAGCTTATTGTGAGAATATTGCAATTGTCTGACAAAAGTGAAAAATGTAAATTTCCAATTTCAACCAAACATGCTAGAAATGCTCCAATTTAGCTAATTAGCTTATTGTGAGAACATTACAGACGTCTGACAACACTGAAAAATGTAAATTTCCAATTTCAACCAAACATGCTAGAAATGCTCCAATTGAGCTAATTAGCTTATTGTGAGAATATTGCAATTGTCTGACAAAAGTGAATAAAGTAAATTTCCAATTTCAACCAAACATGCTAGAAATGCTCAAATTGCGCAAATAAGCCTACTGTAAGAATTTTACAAACGTCTGACAAAACTGAAAAATGTAAATTTCCAATATCAACCAAACATGCTAGAATTGCTCCAATTGAGCTAATTAGCTTACTGTGAGATTATTGCAATTGTCTGACAAAAGTGAAAAATTTAAATTTCCAATTTCAACCAAACATGCTAGAAATGCTCCAATTGAGCTAATTAGCTTATTGTGAGAATATTGCAATTGTCTGACAAAAGCGAAAAATGTAAATTTCCAATTTCAACCAAACATGCTAGAAATGCTCCAATTGAGCTAATTAGCTTATTGTGAGAATATTGCAATTGTCTGACAAAAGTGAAAAATGTAAATTTCCAATTTCAACCAAACATGCTAGAAATGCTCCAATTGAGCTAATTAGCGTATTGTGAGAGTATTACAAACGTCTGACAACACTGAAAAATGTAAATTTCCAACTTCAACCGAACATGCTAGAAATGCTCCAATTGAGCTAATTAACTTATTGTGAGAATATTGCAATTGTCTGACAAAAGTGAAAAATGTAAATTTCCAATTTCAACCAAACATGCTAGAAATGCTCAAATTGCGCGAATAAGCCTACTGTAAGAATTTTACAAACGTCTGACAAAACTGAAAAATTTAAATTTACAATTTCAACCAAACATGCTAGAAATGCTCCAATTGAGCTAATTAGCTTATTGTGAGAATATTACAAACGTCTAACAAAATTGAAAAATGAAAATTTCCAATTTCAACCAAACATGCTAGAAACGCTCCAATTGAGCTAATTAGCTTATTGTGAGAATATTGCAATTGTCTGACAAAAGTGAAAAATGTAAATTTCCAATTTCAACCAAACATGCTAGAAATGCTCCAATTAAGCTAATTAGCTTATTGTGAGATTATTGCAATTGTCTGACAAAAGTGAAAAATGTAAATTTCCAATTTCAACCAAACATGCTAGAAATGCTCCAATTGAGCTAATTAGCTTATTGTGAGAATATTACAAACGTCTGACAACACTGAAAAATGTAAATTTCCAATTTCAACCAAACATGCTAGAAATGCTCCAATTGAGCTAATTAGCTTATTGTGAGAATATTGCAATTGTCTGACAAAAGTGAAAAATGTAAATTTCCAATTTCAATCAAACATGCTAGAAATGCTCAAATTGCGCAAATAAGCCTACTGTAAGAATTTTACAAACGTCTGACAAAACTGAAAAATGTAAATTTCCAATTTCAACCAAACATGCTAGAAATGCTCCAATTGAGCTAATTAGCTTATTGTGAGAATATTACAAACGTCTGACAACACTGAAAACTGTAAATTTCTAATTTCAACCAAACATGCTAGAAATGCTCCAAATGAGCTAATTAGCTTATTGTGAGAATATTGCAACTGTCTGACAAAAGTGAAAAATGTAAATTTCCAAATTCAACCAAACATGCTAGAAATGCTCCAATTGAGCTAATTAGCTTATTATGAGAATATTGCAATTGTCTGACAAAAGTGAAAAATGTAAATTTCCAATTTCAACCAAACATGCTAGAAATGCTCCAATTGAGCTAATTAGCTTATTGTGAGAATATTGCAATTGTCTGACAAAAGTGAAAAATGTAAATTTCCAATTTCAACCAAACATGCTAGAAATGCTCCAATTGAGCTAATTAGCTTATTGTGAGAATATTACAAACATCTAACAAAATTGAAAAATGTAAATTTCCAATTTCAACCAAACATGCTAGAAATGCTCCAATTGAGCTAATTAGCTTATTGTGAGAATATTGCAATTGTCTGACAAAAATGAAAAATGTAAATTTCCAATTTCAATTAAACATGCTAGAAATGCTCAAATTGCGCAAATAAGCCTACTGTAAGAATTTTACAAATGTCTGACAAAACTGAAAAATGTAAATTTCCAATTTCAACCAAACATGCTAGAATTGCTCCAATTGAGCTAATTAGCTTATTGTGAGAATATTACAAACGTCTGACAACACTGAAAAATGTAAATTTCTAATTTCAACCAAACATGCTAGAAAGGCTCCAAATGAGCTAATTAGCTTATTGAGAGAATATTGCAACTGTCTGACAAAAGTGACAAATGTAAATTTCCAATTTCAACCAAACATGCTAGAAATGCTCCAATTTAGCTAATTAGCTTATTGTGAGAATATTACAGACGTCTGACAACACTGAAAAATGTAAATTTCCAATTTCAACCAAACATGCTAGAAATGCTCCAATTGAGCTAATTAGCTTATTGTGAGAATATTGCAATTGTCTGACAAAAGTGAAAAAAGTAAATTTCCAATTTCAACCAAACATGCTAGAAATGCTCAAATTGCGCAAATAAGCCTACTGTAAGAATTTTACAAACGTCTGACAAAACTGAAAAATGTAAATTTCCAATATCAACCAAACATGCTAGAATTGCTCCAATTGAGCTAATTAGCTTACTGTGAGATTATTGCAATTGTCTGACAAAAGTGAAAAATTTAAATTTCCAATTTCAACCAAACATGCTAGAAATGCTCCAATTGAGCTAATTAGCTTATTGTGAGAATATTGCAATTGTCTGACAAAAGTGAAAAATGTAAATTTCCAATTTCAACCAAACATGCTAGAAATGCTCCAATTGAGCTAATTAGCTTATTGTGAGAATATTGCAATTGTCTGACAAAAGTGAAAAATGTAAATTTCCAATTTCAACCAAACATGCTAGAAATGCTCCAATTGAGCTAATTAGCGTATTGTGAGAATATTACAAACGTCTGACAACACTGAAAAATGTAAATTTCCAACTTCAACCGAACATGCTAGAAATGCTCCAATTGAGCTAATTAACTTATTGTGAGAATATTGCAATTGTCTGACAAAAGTGAAAAATGTAAATTTCCAATTTCAACCAAACATGCTAGAAATGCTCAAATTGCACGAATAAGCCTACTGTAAGAATTTTACAAACGTCTGACAAAACTGAAAAATTTAAATTTCCAATTTCAACCAAACATGCTAGAAATGCTCCAATTGAGCTAATTAGCTTATTGTGAGAATATTACAAACGTCTAACAAAATTGAAAAATGTAAATTTCCAATTTCAATCAAACATGCTAGAAATGCTCAAATTGCGCAAATAAGCCTACTGTAAGAATTTTACAAACGTCTGACAAAACTGAAAAATGTAAATTTCCAATTTCAACCAAACATGCTAGAAATGCTCCAATTGAGCTAATTAGCTTATTGTGAGAATATTACAAACGTCTGACAACACTGAAAACTGTAAATTTCTAATTTCAACCAAACCTGCTAGAAATGCTCCAAATGAGCTAATTAGCTTATTGTGAGAATATTACAACTGTCTGACAAAAGTGAAAAATGTAAATTTCCAAATTCAACCAAACATGCTAGAAATGCTCCAATTGAGCTAATTTGCTTATTGTGAGAATATTGCAATTGTCTGACAAAAGTGAAAAATGTAAATTTCCAATTTCAACCAAACATGCTAGAAATGCTCCAATTGAGCTAATTAGCTTATTGTGAGAATATTGCAATTGTCTGACAAAAGTGAAAAATGTAAATTTCCAATTTCAACCAAACATGCTAGAAATGCTCCAATTGAGCTAATTAGCTTATTGTGAGAATATTACAAACGTCTAACAAAATTGAAAAATGTAAATTTCCAATTTCAACCAAACATGCTAGAAATGCTCCAATTGAGCTAATTAGCTTATTGTGAGAATATTGCAATTGTCTGACAAAAATGAAAAATGTAAATTTCCAATTTCAATTAAACATGCTAGAAATGCTCAAATTGCGCAAATAAGCCTACTGTAAGAATTTTACAAATGTCTGACAAAACTGAAAAATGTAAATTTCCAATTTCAACCAAACATGCTAGAAATGCTCCAATTGAGCTAATTAGCTTATTGTGAGAATATTACAAACGTCTGACAACACTGAAAAATGTAAATTTCTAATTTCAACCAAACATGCTAGAAATGCTCCAAATGAGCTAATTAGCTTATTGAGAGAATATTGCAACTGTCTGACAAAAGTGAAAAATGTAAATTTCCAATTTCAACCAAACATGCTAGAAATGCTCCAATTTAGCTAATTAGCTTATTGTGATAATATTGCAATTGTCTGACAAAAGTGAAAAATGTAAATTTCCAATTTCAACCAAACATGCTAGAATTGCTCCAATTGAGCTAATTAGCTTACTGTGAGATTATTGCAATTGTCTGACAAAAGTGAAAAATGTAAATTTCCAATTTCAACCAAACATGCTAGAAATGCTCCAATTGAGCTAATTAGCTTATTGTGAGAATATTGCAATTGTCTGACAAAAGTGAAAAATGTAAATTTCCAATTTCAACCAAACATGCTAGAAATGCTCCAATTGAGCTAATTAGCCTATTGTGAGAATATTGCAATTGTCTGACAACACTGAAAAATGTAAATTTCCAATTTCAACCAAACATGCTAGAAATGCTCCAATTGAGCTAATTAGCTTATTGTGAGAATATTGCAATTGTCTGACAAAAGTGAAAAAAGTAAATTTCCAATTTCAACCAAACATGCTAGAAATGCTCAAATTGCGCAAATAAGCCTACTGTAAGAATTTTACAAACGTTTGACAAAACTGAAAAATGTAAATTTCCAATTTCAACCAAACATGCTAGAATTGCTCCAATTAAGCTAATTAGCTTACTGTGAGATTATTGCAATTGTCTGACAAAAGTGAAAAATTTAAATTTCCAATTTCAACCAAACATGCTAGAAATGCTCCAATTGAGCTAATTAGCTTATTGTGAGAATATTGCAATTGTCTGACAAAAGTGAAAAATGTAAACTTCCAATTTCAACCAAACATGCTAGAAATGCTCCAATTGAGCTAATTAGCTTATTGTGAGAATATTGCAATTGTCTGACAAAAGTGAAAAAAGTAAATTTCCAATTTCAACCAAACATGCTAGAAATGCTCAAATTGCGCAAATAAGCCTACTGTAAGAATTTTACAAACGTCTGACAAAACTGAAAAATGTAAATTTCCAATTTCAACCAAACATGCTAGAATTGCTCCAATTGAGCTAATTAGCTTACTGTGAGATTATTGCAATTGTCTGACAAAAGTGAAAAATTTAAATTTCCAATTTCAACCAAACATGCTAGAAATGCTCCAATTGAGCTAATTAGCTTATTGTGAGAATATTACAAACGTTTGACAACACTGAAAAATGTAAATTTCCAACTTCAACCGAACATGCTAGAAATGCTCCAGTTGAGCTAATTAGCTTATTGTGAGAATATTGCAATTGTCTGACAAAAGTGAAAAATGTAAATTTCCAATTTCAACCAAACATGCTAGAAATGCTCAAATTGCGCGAATAAGCCTACTGTAAGAATTTTACAAACGTCTGACAAAACTGAAAAATGTAAATTTCCAATTTCAACCAAACATGCTAGAAATGCTCCAATTGAGCTAATTAGCTCATTGTGAGATTATTGCAATTGTCTGACAAAAGTGAAAAATGTAAATTTCCAATTTCAACCAAACATGCTAGAAATGCTCCAATTGAGCTAATTAGCTTATTGTGAGAATATTACAAACGTCTGACAACACTGAAAAATGTAAATTTCCAATTTCAACCAAACATGCTAGAAATGCTCCAATTGAGCTAATTAGCTTATTGTGAGAATATTGCGATTGTCTGACAAAAGTGAAAAATGTAAATTTCCAATTTCAACCAAACATGCTAGAAATGCTCAAATTGCGCAAATAAGCCTACTGTAAGAATTTTACAAACGTCTGACAAAACTGAAAAATGTAAATTTCCAATTTCAACCAAACATGCTAGAAATGCTCCAATTGAGCTAATTAGCTTATTGTGAGAATATTACAAACGTCTGACAACACTGAAAAATGTAAATTTCCAATTTCAACCAAACATGCTAGAAATGCTCCAATTGAGCTAATTAGCTTATTGTGAGAATATTGCAATTGTCTGACAAAAGTGAAAAATGTAAATTTCCAATTTCAACCAAACATGCTAGAAATGCTCCAATTGAGCTAATTAGCTTATTGTGAGAATATTACAAACGTCTAACAAAATTGAAAAATGTAAATTTCCAATTTCAACCAAACATGCTAGAAATGCTCCAATTGAGCTAATTAGCTTATTGTGAGAATATTGCAATTGTCTGACAGAAGTGAAAAATGTAGATTTGCAATTTCAACCAAACATGCTAGAATTGCTCCAATTTAGCTATTTAGCTTATTGTGAGAATATTACAAACGTCTGACAACACTGAAAAATGTAAATTTCCAATTTCAACCAAACATGCTAGAATTGCTCCAATTGAGCTAATTAGCTTACTGTGAGATTATTGCAATTGTCTGACAAAAGTGAAAAATGTAATTTTCCAATTTCAACCAAACATGCTAGAAATGCTCCAATTGAGCTAATTAGCTTATTGTGAGAATATTGCAACTGTCTGACAAAAGTGAAAAATGTAATTTTCCAATTTCAACCAAACATGCTAGAAATGCCCCAATTGAGCTAATTAGCTTATTGTGAGAATATTGCAATTGTCTGACAAAAGTGAAAAATGTAAATTTCCAATTTCAACCAAACATGCTAGAATTGCTCCAATTGAGCTAATTAGCTTACTGTGAGAATATTGCAATTGTCTGACAAAAGTGAAAAATGTAAATTTCCAATTTCAACCAAACATGCTAGAAATGCTCCAATTGAGCTAATTAGCTTATTGTGAGAATATTGCAATTGTCTGACAGAAGTGAAAAATGTAAATTTGCAATTTCAACCAAACATGCTAGAATTGCTCCAATTGAGCTAATTAGCTTACTGTGAAATTATTGCAATTGTCTGACAAAAGTGAAAAATGTAAATTTCCAATTTCAACCAAACATGCTAGAAATGCTCAAATTGCGCAAATAAGCCTACTGTAAGAATTTTACAAACGTCTGACAAAACTGAAAAATGTAAATTTCCAATTTCAACCAAACATGCTAGAAATGCTCCAATTGAGCTAATTAGCTTATTGTGAGAATATTACAAACGTCTGACAACACTGAAAAATGTAAATTTCTAATTTCAACCAAACATGCTAGAAATGCTCCAAATGAGCTAATTAGCTTATTGAAAGAATATTGCAATTGTCTGACAAAAGTGAAAAATGTAATTTTCCAATTTCAACCAAACATGCTAGAAATGCTCCAATTGAGCTAATTAGCTTATTGTGAGAATATTGCAATTGTCTGACAAAAGTGAAAAATGTAAATTTCCAATTTTAACCAAACATGCTAGAAATGCTCCAATTGAGCTAATTAGCTTATTGTGAGAATATTGCAATTGTCTGACAAAATTGAAAAATGTAAATTTCCAATTTCAACCAAACATGCTAGAAATGCTCCAATTGAGCTAATTAGCTTATTGTGAGAATATTGCAATTGTCTGACAAAAGTGAAAAATGTTAATTTCCAATTTCAACCAAACATGCTAGAATTGCTCCAATTGAGCTAATTAGCTTACTGTGAGATTATTGCAAATGTCTGACAAAAGTGAAAAATTTAAATTTCCAATTTCAACCAAACATGCTAGAAATGCTCCAATTGAGCTAATTAGCTTATTGTGAGAATATTACAAACGTCTGACAACACTGAAAAATTTAAATTTCCAATTTCAACCGAAGATGCTAGAAATGCTCCAATTGAGCTAATTAGCTTATTGTGAGAATATTGCAATTGTCTGACAAAAGTGAAAAATGTAAATTTCCAATTTCAACCAAACATGCTAGAAATGCTCCAATTGAGCTAATTAGCTTATTGTGAGAATATTACAAACGTCTAACAAAATTGAAAAATGTAACTTTCCAATTTCAACCAAACATGCTAGAAATGCTCCAATTGAGCTAATTAGCTTATTGTGAGAATATTGCAATTGTCTGACAAAAGTGAAAAATGTAAATTTCCAATTTCAACCAAACATGCTAGAAATGCTCAAATTGCGCAAATAAGCCTATTGTAAGAATTTTACAAACGTCTGACAAAAGTGAAAAATGTAAATTTCCAATTTCAACCAAACATGCTAGAAATGCTCCAATTGAGCTAATTAGCTTATTGTGAGAATATTGCAATTGTCTGACAAAAGTGAAAAATGTAAATTTCCAATTTCAACCAAACATGCTAGAAATGCTCCAATTGAGCTAATTAGCTTATTGTGAGAATATTACAAACGTCTGACAACACTGAAAATGTAAATTTCCAATTTCAACCAAACATGCTAGAAATGCTCCAATTGAGCTAATTAGCTTGTTGTGAGAATATTGCAATTGTCTGACAAAAGTGAAAAATGTAAATTTCCAATTTCAACCAAACATGCTAGAAATGCTCCAATTGAGCTAATTAGCTTATTGTGAGAATATTACAAACGTCTGACAACACTGAAAAATGTAAATTTCTAATTTCAACCAAACATGCTAGAAATGCTCCAAATGAGCTAATTAGCTTATTGAGAGAATATTGCAATTGTCTGACAAAAGTGAAAAATGTAAATTTCCAATTTCAACCAAACATGCTAGAAATGCTCCAATTGAGCTAATTAGCTTATTGTGAGAATATTGCAATTGTCTGACAAAAGTGAAAAATGTAAATTTCCAATTTCAACCAAACATGCTAGAAATGCTCCAATTGAGCTAATTAGCTTATTGTGAGAATATTACAAACGTCTAACAAAATTGAAAAATGTAAATTTCCAATTTCAACCAAACATGCTAGAAATGCTCCAAATGAGCTAATTAGCTTATTGAGAGAATATTGCAATTGTCTGACAAAAGTGAAAAATGTAAATTTCCAATTTCAACCAAACATGCTAGAAATGCTCCAATTGAGCTAATTAGCTTATTGTGAGAATATTGCAATTGTCTGACAAAAGTGAAAAATGTAAATTTCCAATTTCAACCAAACATGCTAGAAATGCTCCAATTGAGCTAATTAGCTTATTGTGAGAATATTACAAACGTCTAACAAAATTGAAAAATGTAAATTTCCAATTTCAACCAAACATGCTAGAAATGCTCCAATTGAGCTAATTAGCTTATTGTGAGAATATTGCAATTGTCTGACAAAAGTGAAAAATTTAAATTTCCAATTTCAACCAAACATGCTAGAAATGCTCCAATTGAGCTAATTAGCTTATTGTGAGAATATTACAAACGTCTGACAACACTGAAAAATGTAAATTTCCAATTTCAACCGAAGATGCTAGAAATGCTCCAATTGAGCTAATTAGCTTATTGTGAGAATATTGCAATTGTCTGACAAAAGTGAAAAATGTAAATTTCCAATTTCAACCAAACATGCTAGAAATGCTCAAATTGCGCAAATAAGCCTACTGTAAGAATTTTACAAATGTCTGACAAAACTGAAAAATGTAAATTTCCAATTTCAACCAAACATGCTAGAAATGCTCCAATTGAGCTAATTAGCTTATTGTGAGAATATTACAAACGTCTGACAACACTGAAAAATGTAAATTTCTAATTTCAACCAAACATGCTAGAAATGCTCCAAATGAGCTAATTAGCTTATTGAGAGAATATTGCAACTGTCTGACAAAAGTGAAAAATGTAAATTTCCAATTTCAACCAAACATGCTAGAAATGCTCCAATTTAGCTAATTAGCTTATTGTGATAATATTGCAATTGTCTGACAAAAGTGAAAAATGTAAATTTCCAATTTCAACCAAACATGCTAGAATTGCTCCAATTGAGCTAATTAGCTTACTGTGAGATTATTGCAATTGTCTGACAAAAGTGAAAAATGTAAATTTCCAATTTCAACCAAACATGCTAGAAATGCTCCAATTGAGCTAATTAGCTTATTGTGAGAATATTGCAATTGTCTGACAAAAGTGAAAAATGTAAATTTCCAATTTCAACCAAACATGCTAGAAATGCTCCAATTGAGCTAATTAGCCTATTGTGAGAATATTGCAATTGTCTGACAACACTGAAAAATGTAAATTTCCAATTTCAACCAAACATGCTAGAAATGCTCCAATTGAGCTAATTAGCTTATTGTGAGAATATTGCAATTGTCTGACAAAAGTGAAAAAAGCAAATTTCCAATTTCAACCAAACATGCTAGAAATGCTCAAATTGCGCAAATAAGCCTACTGTAAGAATTTTACAAACGTTTGACAAAACTGAAAAATGTAAATTTCCAATTTCAACCAAACATGCTAGAATTGCTCCAATTGAGCTAATTAGCTTACTGTGAGATTATTGCAATTGTCTGACAAAAGTGAAAAATTTAAATTTCCAATTTCAACCAAACATGCTAGAAATGCTCCAATTGAGCTAATTAGCTTATTGTGAGAATATTGCAATTGTCTGACAAAAGTGAAAAATGTAAACTTCCAATTTCAACCAAACATGCTAGAAATGCTCCAATTGAGCTAATTAGCTTATTGTGAGAATATTGCAATTGTCTGACAAAAGTGAAAAAAGTAAATTTCCAATTTCAACCAAACATGCTAGAAATGCTCAAATTGCGCAAATAAGCCTACTGTAAGAATTTTACAAACGTCTGACAAAACTGAAAAATGTAAATTTCCAATTTCAACCAAACATGCTAGAATTGCTCCAATTGAGCTAATTAGCTTACTGTGAGATTATTGCAATTGTCTGACAAAAGTGAAAAATTTAAATTTCCAATTTCAACCAAACATGCTAGAAATGCTCCAATTGAGCTAATTAGCTCATTGTGAGAATATTACAAACGTTTGACAACACTGAAAAATGTAAATTTCCAACTTCAACCGAACATGCTAGAAATGCTCCAGTTGAGCTAATTAGCTTATTGTGAGAATATTGCAATTGTCTGACAAAAGTGAAAAATGTAAATTTCCAATTTCAACCAAACATGCTAGAAATGCTCAAATTGCGCGAATAAGCCTACTGTAAGAATTTTACAAACGTCTGACAAAACTGAAAAATGTAAATTTCCAATTTCAACCAAACATGCTAGAAATGCTCCAATTGAGCTAATTAGCTCATTGTGAGATTATTGCAATTGTCTGACAAAAGTGAAAAATGTAAATTTCCAATTTCAACCAAACATGCTAGAAATGCTCCAATTGAGCTAATTAGCTTATTGTGAGAATATTACAAACGTCTGACAACACTGAAAAATGTAAATTTCCAATTTCAACCAAACATGCTAGAAATGCTCCAATTGAGCTAATTAGCTTATTGTGAGAATATTGCGATTGTCTGACAAAAGTGAAAAATGTAAATTTCCAATTTCAACCAAACATGCTAGAAATGCTCAAATTGCGCAAATAAGCCTACTGTAAGAATTTTACAAACGTCTGACAAAACTGAAAAATGTAAATTTCCAATTTCAACCAAACATGCTAGAAATGCTCCAATTGAGCTAATTAGCTTATTGTGAGAATATTACAAACGTCTGACAACACTGAAAAATGTAAATTTCCAATTTCAACCAAACATGCTAGAAATGCTCCAATTGAGCTAATTAGCTTATTGTGAGAATATTGCAATTGTCTGACAAAAGTGAAAAATGTAAATTTCCAATTTCAACCAAACATGCTAGAAATGCTCCAATTGAGCTAATTAGCTTATTGTGAGAATATTACAAACGTCTAACAAAATTGAAAAATGTAAATTTCCAATTTCAACCAAACATGCTAGAAATGCTCCAATTGAGCTAATTAGCTTATTGTGAGAATATTGCAATTGTCTGACAGAAGTGAAAAATGTAGATTTGCAATTTCAACCAAACATGCTAGAATTGCTCCAATTTAGCTATTTAGCTTATTGTGAGAATATTACAAACGTCTGACAACACTGAAAAATGTAAATTTCCAATTTCAACCAAACATGCTAGAATTGCTCCAATTGAGCTAATTAGCTTACTGTGAGATTATTGCAATTGTCTGACAAAAGTGAAAAATGTAATTTTCCAATTTCAACCAAACATGCTAGAAATGCTCCAATTGAGCTAATTAGCTTATTGTGAGAATATTGCAACTGTCTGACAAAAGTGAAAAATGTAATTTTCCAATTTCAACCAAACATGCTAGAAATGCCCCAATTGAGCTAATTAGCTTATTGTGAGAATATTGCAATTGTCTGACAAAAGTGAAAAATGTAAATTTCCAATTTCAACCAAACATGCTAGAATTGCTCCAATTGAGCTAATTAGCTTACTGTGAGAATATTGCAATTGTCTGACAAAAGTGAAAAATGTAAATTTCCAATTTCAACCAAACATGCTAGAAATGCTCCAATTGAGCTAATTAGCTTATTGTGAGAATATTGCAATTGTCTGACAGAAGTGAAAAATGTAAATTTGCAATTTCAACCAAACATGCTAGAATTGCTCCAATTGAGCTAATTAGCTTACTGTGAAATTATTGCAATTGTCTGACAAAAGTGAAAAATGTAAATTTCCAATTTCAACCAAACATGCTAGAAATGCTCAAATTGCGCAAATAAGCCTACTGTAAGAATTTTACAAACGTCTGACAAAACTGAAAAATGTAAATTTCCAATTTCAACCAAACATGCTAGAAATGCTCCAATTGAGCTAATTAGCTTATTGTGAGAATATTACAAACGTCTGACAACACTGAAAAATGTAAATTTCTAATTTCAACCAAACATGCTAGAAATGCTCCAAATGAGCTAATTAGCTTATTGAAAGAATATTGCAATTGTCTGACAAAAGTGAAAAATGTAATTTTCCAATTTCAACCAAACATGCTAGAAATGCTCCAATTGAGCTAATTAGCTTATTGTGAGAATATTGCAATTGTCTGACAAAAGTGAAAAATGTAAATTTCCAATTTTAACCAAACATGCTAGAAATGCTCCAATTGAGCTAATTAGCTTATTGTGAGAATATTGCAATTGTCTGACAAAATTGAAAAATGTAAATTTCCAATTTCAACCAAACATGCTAGAAATGCTCCAATTGAGCTAATTAGCTTATTGTGAGAATATTGCAATTGTCTGACAAAAGTGAAAAATGTTAATTTCCAATTTCAACCAAACATGCTAGAATTGCTCCAATTGAGCTAATTAGCTTACTGTGAGATTATTGCAAATGTCTGACAAAAGTGAAAAATTTAAATTTCCAATTTCAACCAAACATGCTAGAAATGCTCCAATTGAGCTAATTAGCTTATTGTGAGAATATTACAAACGTCTGACAACACTGAAAAATTTAAATTTCCAATTTCAACCGAAGATGCTAGAAATGCTCCAATTGAGCTAATTAGCTTATTGTGAGAATATTGCAATTGTCTGACAAAAGTGAAAAATGTAAATTTCCAATTTCAACCAAACATGCTAGAAATGCTCCAATTGAGCTAATTAGCTTATTGTGAGAATATTACAAACGTCTAACAAAATTGAAAAATGTAACTTTCCAATTTCAACCAAACATGCTAGAAATGCTCCAATTGAGCTAATTAGCTTATTGTGAGAATATTGCAATTGTCTGACAAAAGTGAAAAATGTAAATTTCCAATTTCAACCAAACATGCTAGAAATGCTCAAATTGCGCAAATAAGCCTATTGTAAGAATTTTACAAACGTCTGACAAAAGTGAAAAATGTAAATTTCCAATTTCAACCAAACATGCTAGAAATGCTCCAATTGAGCTAATTAGCTTATTGTGAGAATATTGCAATTGTCTGACAAAAGTGAAAAATGTAAATTTCCAATTTCAACCAAACATGCTAGAAATGCTCCAATTGAGCTAATTAGCTTATTGTGAGAATATTACAAACGTCTGACAACACTGAAAATGTAAATTTCCAATTTCAACCAAACATGCTAGAAATGCTCCAATTGAGCTAATTAGCTTGTTGTGAGAATATTGCAATTGTCTGACAAAAGTGAAAAATGTAAATTTCCAATTTCAACCAAACATGCTAGAAATGCTCCAATTGAGCTAATTAGCTTATTGTGAGAATATTACAAACGTCTGACAACACTGAAAAATGTAAATTTCTAATTTCAACCAAACATGCTAGAAATGCTCCAAATGAGCTAATTAGCTTATTGAGAGAATATTGCAATTGTCTGACAAAAGTGAAAAATGTAAATTTCCAATTTCAACCAAACATGCTAGAAATGCTCCAATTGAGCTAATTAGCTTATTGTGAGAATATTGCAATTGTCTGACAAAAGTGAAAAATGTAAATTTCCAATTTCAACCAAACATGCTAGAAATGCTCCAATTGAGCTAATTAGCTTATTGTGAGAATATTACAAACGTCTAACAAAATTGAAAAATGTAAATTTCCAATTTCAACCAAACATGCTAGAAATGCTCCAAATGAGCTAATTAGCTTATTGAGAGAATATTGCAATTGTCTGACAAAAGTGAAAAATGTAAATTTCCAATTTCAACCAAACATGCTAGAAATGCTCCAATTGAGCTAATTAGCTTATTGTGAGAATATTGCAATTGTCTGACAAAAGTGAAAAATGTAAATTTCCAATTTCAACCAAACATGCTAGAAATGCTCCAATTGAGCTAATTAGCTTATTGTGAGAATATTACAAACGTCTAACAAAATTGAAAAATGTAAATTTCCAATTTCAACCAAACATGCTAGAAATGCTCCAATTGAGCTAATTAGCTTATTGTGAGAATATTGCAATTGTCTGACAAAAGTGAAAAATTTAAATTTCCAATTTCAACCAAACATGCTAGAAATGCTCCAATTGAGCTAATTAGCTTATTGTGAGAATATTACAAACGTCTGACAACACTGAAAAATGTAAATTTCCAATTTCAACCGAAGATGCTAGAAATGCTCCAATTGAGCTAATTAGCTTATTGTGAGAATATTGCAATTGTCTGACAAAAGTGAAAAATGTAAATTTCCAATTTCAACCAAACATGCTAGAAATGCTCAAATTGCGCAAATAAGCCTACTGTAAGAATTTTACAAACGTCTGACAAAACTGAAAAATGTAAATTTCCAATTTCAAACAAACATGCTAGAAATGCTCCAATTGAGCTAATTAGCTTATTGTGAGAATATTACAAACGTCTGACAACACTGAAAAATGTAAATTTCTAATTTCAACCAAACATGCTAGAAATGGTCCAAATGAGCTAATTAGCTTATTGAAAGAATATTGCAATTGTCTGACAAAAGTGAAAAATGTAAATTTCCAATTTCAACCAAACATGCTAGAAATGCTCCAATTGAGTTAATTAGCTTATTGTGAGAATATTGCAATTGTCTGACAAAAGTGAAAAATGTAAATTTCCAATTTCAACCAAACATGCTAGAAATGCTCCAATTGAGCTAATTAGCTTATTGTGAGAATATTACAAACGTCTAACAAAATTGAAAAATGTAACTTTCCAATTTCAACCAAACATGCTAGAAATGCTCCAATTGAGCTAATTAGCTTATTGTGAGAATATTGCAATTGTCTGACAAAAGTGAAAAATGTAAATTTCCAATTTCAACCAAACATGCTAGAAATGCTCAAATTGCGCAAATAAGCCTACTGTAAGAATTTTACAAACGTCTGACAGAAGTGAAAAATGTAAATTTCCAATTTCAACCAAACATGCTAGAAATGCTCCAATTGAGCTAATTAGCTTATTGTGAGAATATTGCAATTGTCTGACAAAAGTGAAAAATGTAAATTTCCAATTTCAACCAAACATGCTAGAAATGCTCCAATTGAGCTAATTAGCTTATTGTGAGAATATTACAAACGTCTGACAACACTGAAAATGTAAATTTCCAATTTCAACCAAACATGCTAGAAATGCTCCAATTGAGCTAATTAGCTTGTTGTGAGAATATTGCAATTGTCTGACAAAAGTGAAAAATGTAAATTTCCAATTTCAACCAAACATGCTAGAAATGCTCCAATTGAGCTAATTAGCTTATTGTGAGAATATTACAAACGTCTGACAACACTGAAAAATGTAAATTTCTAATTTCAACCAAACATGCTAGAATAGCTCCAAATGAGCTAATTAGCTTATTGAGAGAATATTGCAATTGTCTGACAAAAGTGAAAAATGTAAATTTCCAATTTCAACCAAACATGCTAGAAATGCTCCAATTGAGCTAATTAGCTTATTGTGAGAATATTGCAATTGTCTGACAAAAGTGAAAAATGTAAATTTCCAATTTCAACCAAACATGCTAGAAATGCTCCAATTGAGCTAATTAGCTTATTGTGAGATTATTGCAATTGTCTGACAAAAGTGAAAAATGTAAATTTCCAATTTCAACCAAACATGCTAGAAATGCTCCAATTGAGCTAATTAGCTTATTGTGAGAATATTACAAACGTCTGACAACGCTGAAAAATGTAAATATCCGATTTCAACCAAACATGCTAGAATTGCTCCAATTGAGCTAATTAGCTTACTGTGAGATTATTGCAATTGTCTGACAAAAGTGAAAAATGTAAATTTCCAATTTCAACCAAACATGCTAGAAATGCTCCATATGAGCTAATTAGCTTATTGTGAGAATATTGCAATTGTCTGACAAAAGTGAAAAATGTAAATTTCCAATTTCAACCAAACATGCTAGAAATGCTCCATATGAGCTAATTAGCTTATTGTGAGAATATTGCAATTGTCTGACAAAACTGAAAAATGTAAATTTCCAATTTCAACCAAACATGCTAGAAATGCTCCAATTGAGCTAATTAGCTTATTGTGAGAATATTACAAACGTCTGACAACACTGAAAAATGTAAATTTCTAATTTCAACCAAACATGCTAGAAATGCTCCAAATGAGCTAATTAGCTTATTGTGAGAAAATTACAAACGTCTGACAACACTGAAAAATGTAAATTTCCAATTTCAACCGAAGATGCTAGAAATGCTCCAATTGAGCTAATTAGCTTATTGTGAGAATATTGCAATTGTCTGACAAAACTGAAAAATGTAAATTTCCAATTTCAACCAAACATGCTAGAAATGCTCAAATTGCGCAATAAAGCCTACTGTAAGAATTTTACAAACGTCTGACAAAACTGAAAAATGTAAATTTCCAATTTCAACCAAACATGCTAGAATTGCTCCAATTGAGCTAATTAGCTTACTGTGAGATTATTGCAATTGTCTGACAAAAGTGAAAAATGTAAATTTCCAATTTCAACCAAACATGCTAGAAATGCTCCATATGAGCTAATTAGCTTATTGTGAGAATATTGCAATTGTCTGACAAAAGTGAAAAATGTAAATTTCCAATTTCAACCAAACATGCTAGAAATGCTCCAATTGAGCTAATTAGCTTATTGTGAGAATATTGCAATTGTCTGACAATAGTGAAAAATGTAAATTTCCAATTTCAACCAAACATGCTAGAATTGCTCCAATTGAGCTAATTAGCTTACTGTGAGATTATTGCAATTGTCTGACAAAAGTGAAAAATGTAAATTTCCAATTTCAACCAAACATGCTAGAAATGCTCCAATTGAGCTAATTAGCTTATTGTGAGAATATTACAAACGTCTGACAACACTGAAAAATGTAAATTTCCAACTTCAACCGAACATGCTAGAAATGCTCCAATCGAGCTAATTAGCATATTGTGAGAATATTGCAATTGTCTGACAAAAGTGAAAAATGTAAATTTCCAATTTCAACCAAACATGCTAGAAATGCTCCAATTGAGCTAATTAGCTTATTGTGAGATTATTGCAATTGTCTGACAAAAGTGAAAAATGTAAATTTCCAATTTCAACCAAACATGCTAGAAATGCTCCAATTGAGCTAATTAGCTTATTGTGAGAATATTACAAACGTCTGACAACACTGAAAAATGTAAATTTTCAATTTCAATTAAACATGCTAGAAATGCTCAAATTGCGCAAATAAGCCTACTGTAAGAATTTTACAAACGTCTGACAAAACTGAAAAATGTAAATTTCGAATTTCAACCAAACATGCTAGAAATGCTCCAATTGAGCTAATTAGCTTATTGTGAGAATATTACAAACGTCTGACAACACTGAAAAATGTAAATTTCTAATTTCAACCAAACATGCTAGAAATGCTCCAAATGAGCTAATTAGCTTATTGAGAGAATATTGCAACTGTCTGACAAAAGTGAAAAATGTAAATTTCCAATTTCAACCAAACATGCTAGAAATGCTCCAATTGAGCTAATTAGCTTATTGTGAGAATACTGCAATTGTCTGACAAAAGTGAAAAATGTAAATTTCCAATTTCAACCAAACATGCTAGAAATGCTCCAATTGAGCTAATTAGCTTATTGTGAGAATATTACAAACGTCTAACAAAATTGAAAAATGTAAATTTCCAATTTCAACCAAACATGCTAGAAATGCTCCAATTGAGCTAATTAGCTTATTGTGAGAATATTGCAATTGTCTGACAGAAGTGAAAAATGTAAATTTGCAATTTCAACCAAACATGCTAGAAATGCTCCAAATTAGCTAATTAGCTTATTGTGAGAATATTACAAACGTCTGACAACACCTAAAAATGTAAATTTCCAATTTCAACCAAACATGCTAGAAATGCTCCAATTGAGCTAATTAGCTTACTGTGAGAATATTGCAATTGTCTGACAAAAGTGAAAAAAGTAAATTTCCAATTTCAACCAAACATGCTAGAAATGCTCGAATTGCGCAAATAAGCCTACTGTAAGAATTTTACAAACGTCTGACAAAACTGAAAAATGTAAATTTCCAATTTCAACCAAACATGCTAAAAATGCTCCAATTGAGCTAATTAGCTTATTGTGAGAATATTACAAACGTCTGACAACACTGAAAAATGTAAATTTCCAATTTCAACCAAACATGCTAGAAATGCTCTAAATGAGCTAATTAGCTTATTGAGAGAATATTGCAATTGTCTGACAAAAGTGAAAAATGTAAATTTCCAATTTCAACCAAACATGCTAGAAATGCTCCAATTGAACTAATTAGCTTATTGTGAGAATATTGCAATTGTCTGACAAAAGTGAAAAATGTAAACTTCCAATTTCAACCAAACATGCTAGAAATGCTCCAAATGAGTTAATTAGCTTATTGTGAGAATATTGCAATTGTCTGACAGAAGTGAAAAATGTAAATTTGCAATTTCAACCAAACATGCTAGAAATGCTCCAATTGAGCTAATTAGCTTATTGTGAGAATATTGCAATTTTCTGACAAAAGTGAAAAATGTAAATTTCCAATTTCAACCAAACATGCTAGAAATGCTCCAATTGAGCTAATTAGCTTATTGTGAGATTATTGCAATTGTCTGACAAAAGTGAAAAATGTAAATTTCCAATTTCAACCAAACATGCTAGAAATGCTCCAATTGAGCTAATTAGCTTATTGTGAGAATATTACAAACGTCTGACAACACTGAAAAATGTAATTTTCCAATTTCAACCAAACATTCTAGAAATGCTCCAATTGAGCTAATTAGCTTATTGTGAGAATATTGCAATTGTCTGACAAAAGTGAAAAATGTAAATTTTCAATTTCAATTAAACATGCTAGAAATGCTCAAATTGCGCAAATAAGCCTACTGTAAGAATTTTACAAACGTCTGACAAAACTGAAAAATGTAAATTTCCAATTTCAACCAAACATGCTAGAAATGCTCCAATTGAGCTAATTAGCTTATTGTGAGAATATTACAAACGTCTGACAACACTGAAAAATGTAAATTTCTAATTTCAACCAAACATGCTAGAAATGCTCCAAATGAGCTAATTAGCTTATTGAGAGAATATTGCAACTGTCTGACAAAAGTGAAAAATATTCAAATTTCCAATTTCAACCAAACATGCTAGAAATGCTCCAATTGAGCTAATTAGCTTATTGTGAGAATACTGCAATTGTCTGACAAAAGTGAAAAATGTAAATTTCCAATTTCAACCAAACATGCTAGAAATGCTCCAATTGAGCTAATTAGCTTATTGTGAGAATATTACAAACGTCTAACAAAATTGAAAAATGTAAATTTCCAATTTCAACCAAACATGCTAGAAATGCTCCAATTGAGCTAATTAGCTTATTGTGAGAATATTACAAACGTCTGACAACACTGAAAAATGTAAATTTCCAATTTCAACCAAACATGCTAGAATTGCTCCAATTGAGCTAATTAGCTTACTGTGAGATTATTGCAATTGTCTGACAAAAGTGAAAAATGTAAATTTCCAATTTCAACCAAACATGCTAGAATTGCTCCAATTGAGCTAATTAGCTTACTGTGAGATTATTGCAATTGTCTGACAAAAGTGAAAAATGTAAATTTCCAATTTCAACCAAACATGCTAGAATTGCTCCAATTGAGCTAATTAGCTTACTGTGAGATTATTGCAATTGTCTGACAAAAGTGAAAAATGTAAATTTCCAATTTCAACCGAAGATGCTAGAAATGCTCCAATTGAGCTAATTAGCTTATTGTGAGAATATTGCAATTGTCTGACAAAAGTGAAAAATGTAAATTTCCAATTTCAACCAAACATGCTAGAAATGCTCAAATTGCGCAAATAAGCCTACTGTAAGAATTTTACAAACGTCTGACAAAACTGAAAAATGTAAATTTCCAATTTCAACCAAACATGCTGGAAATGCTCCAATTGAGCTAATTAGCTTATTGTGAGAATATTACAAATGTCTGACAACACTGAAAAATGTAAATTTCCAATTTCAACCGAAGATGCTAGAAATGCTCCAATTGAGCTAATTAGCTTATTGTGAGAATATTGCATATGTCTGACAAAAGTGAAAAATGTAAATTTCCAATTTCAACCAAACATGTTAGAAATGCTCAAATTGCGCAAATAAGCCTACTGTAAGAATTTTACAAACGTCTTACAAAACTGAAAAATGTAAATTTCCAATTTCAACCAAACATGCTAGAAATGCTCCAATTGAGCTAATTAGCTTATTGTGAGAATATTACAAACGTCTGACAACACTGAAAAATGTAAATTTCTAATTTCAACCAAACATGCTAGAAATGCTCCAAATGAGCTAATTAGCTTATTGTGAGAATATTACAAACGTCTGACAACACTGAAAAATGTAAATTTCCAATTTCAACCGAAGATGCTAGAAATGCTCCAATTGAGCTAATTAGCTTATTGTGAGAATATTGCAATTGTCTGACAAAAGTGAAAAATGTAAATTTCCAATTTCAACCAAACATGCTAGAAATGCTCAAATTGCGCAAATAAGCCTACTGTAAGAATTTTACAAACGTCTGACAAAACTGACAAATGTAAATTTCCAATTTCAACCAAACATGCTAGAAATGCTCCAATTGAGCTAATTAGCTTATTGTGACAATATTACAAACGTCTGACAACACTGAAAAATGTAAATTTCTAATTTCAACCAAACATGCTAGAAATGCTCCAAATGAGCTAATTAGCTTATTGAAAGAATATTGCAATTGTCTGACAAAAGTGAAAAATGTAATTTTCCAATTTCAACCAAACATGCTAGAAATGCTCCAATTGAGCTAATTAGCTTATTGTGAGAATATTGCAATTGTCTGACAAAAGTGAAAAATGTAAATTTCCAATTTTAACCAAACATGCTAGAAATGCTCCAATTGAGCTAATTAGCTTATTGTGAGAATATTACAAACGTCTAACAAAATTGAAAAATGTAAATTTCCAATTTCAACCAAACATGCTAGAAATGCTCCAATTGAGCTAATTAGCTTATTGTGAGAATATTGCAATTGTCTGACAAAAGTGAAAAATGTTAATTTCCAATTTCAACCAAACATGCTAGAATTGCTCCAATTGAGCTAATTAGCTTACTGTGAGATTATTGCAATTGTCTGACAAAAGTGAAAAATTTAAATTTCCAATTTCAACCAAACATGCTAGAAATGCTCCAATTGAGCTAATTAGCTTATTGTGAGAATATTACAAACGTCTGACAACACTGAAAAATGTAAATTTCCAATTTCAACCGAAGATGCTAGAAATGCTCCAATTGAGCTAATTAGCTTATTGTGAGAATATTGCAATTGTCTGACAAAAGTGAAAAATGTAAATTTCCAATTTCAACCAAACATGCTAGAAATGCTCAAATTGCGCAAATAAGCCTACTGTAAGAATTTTACAAACGTCTGACAAAAGTGAAAAATGTAAATTTCCAATTTCAACCAAACATGCTAGAAATGCTCCAATTGAGCTAATTAGCTTATTGTGAGAATATTACAAACGTCTGACAACACTGAAAAATGTAAATTTCTAATTTCAACCAAACATGCTAGAAATGGTCCAAATGAGCTTATTAGCTTATTGAAAGAATATTGCAATTGTCTGACAAAAGTGAAAAATGTAAATTTCCAATTTCAACCAAACATGCTAGAAATGCTCCAATTGAGTTAATTAGCTTATTGTGAGAATATTGCAATTGTCTGACAAAAGTGAAAAATGTAAATTTCCAATTTCAACCAAACATGCTAGAAATGCTCCAATTGAGCTAATTAGCTTATTGTGAGAATACTACAAACGTCTAACAAAATTGAAAAATGTAACTTTCCAATTTCAACCAAACATGCTAGAAATGCTCCAATTGAGCTAATTAGCTTATTGTGAGAATATTGCAATTGTCTGACAAAAGTGAAAAATGTAAATTTCCAATTTCAACCAAACATGCTAGAAATGCTCAAATTGCGCAAATAAGCCTACTGTAAGAATTTTACAAACGTCTGACAAAAGTGAAAAATGTAAATTTCCAATTTCAACCAAACATGCTAGAAATGCTCCAATTGAGCTAATTAGCTTATTGTGAGAATATTGCAATTGTCTGACAAAAGTGAAAAATGTAAATTTCCAATTTCAACCAAACATGCTAGAAATGCTCCAATTGAGCTAATTAGCTTATTGTGAGAATATTACAAACGTTTGACAACACTGAAAATGTAAATTTCCAATTTCAACCAAACATGCTAGAAATGCTCCAATTGAGCTAATTAGCTTATTGTGAGAATATTGCAATTGTCTGACAAAAGTGAAAAATGTAAATTTCCAATTTCAACCAAACATGCTAGAAATGCTCAAATTGCGCAAATAAGCCTACTGTAAGAATTTTACAAACGTCTGACAAAACTGAAAAATGTAAATTTCCAATTTCAACCAAACATGCTAGAAATGCTCCAAATGAGCTAATTAGCTTATTGAGAGAATATTGCAATTGTCTGACAAAAGTAAAAAATGTAAATTTCCAATTTCAACCAAACATGCTAGAAATGCTCCAATTGAGCTAATTAGCTTGTTGTGAGAATATTGCAATTGTCTGACAAAAGTGAAAAATGTAAATTTCCAATTTCAACCAAACATGCTAGAAATGCTCCAATTGAGCTAATTAGCTTATTGTGAGAATATTACAAACGTCTGACAACACTGAAAAATGTAAATTTCTAATTTCAACCAAACATGCTAGAAATGCTCCAATTGAGCTAATTAGCTTATTGAGAGAATATTGCAATTGTCTGACAAAAGTGAAAAATGTAAATTTCCAATTTCAACCAAACATGCTAGAAATGCTCAAATTGCGCAAATAAGCCTACTGTAAGAATTTTACAAACGTCTGACAAAACTGAAAAATGTAAATTTCCAATTTCAACCAAACATGCTGGAAATGCTCCAATTGAGCTAATTAGCTTATTGTGAGAATATTACAAATGTCTGACAACACTGAAAAATGTAAATTTCCAATTTCAACCGAAGATGCTAGAAATGCTCCAATTGAGCTAATTAGCTTATTGTGAGAATATTGCATATGTCTGACAAAAGTGAAAAATGTAAATTTCCAATTTCAACCAAACATGTTAGAAATGCTCAAATTGCGCAAATAAGCCTACTGTAAGAATTTTACAAACGTCTTACAAAACTGAAAAATGTAAATTTCCAATTTCAACCAAACATGCTAGAAATGCTCCAATTGAGCTAATTAGCTTATTGTGAGAATATTACAAACGTCTGACAACACTGAAAAATGTAAATTTCTAATTTCAACCAAACATGCTAGAAATGCTCCAAATGAGCTAATTAGCTTATTGTGAGAATATTACAAACGTCTGACAACACTGAAAAATGTAAATTTCCAATTTCAACCGAAGATGCTAGAAATGCTCCAATTGAGCTAATTAGCTTATTGTGAGAATATTGCAATTGTCTGACAAAAGTGAAAAATGTAAATTTCCAATTTCAACCAAACATGCTAGAAATGCTCAAATTGCGCAAATAAGCCTACTGTAAGAATTTTACAAACGTCTGACAAAACTGACAAATGTAAATTTCCAATTTCAACCAAACATGCTAGAAATGCTCCAATTGAGCTAATTAGCTTATTGTGACAATATTACAAACGTCTGACAACACTGAAAAATGTAAATTTCTAATTTCAACCAAACATGCTAGAAATGCTCCAAATGAGCTAATTAGCTTATTGAAAGAATATTGCAATTGTCTGACAAAAGTGAAAAATGTAATTTTCCAATTTCAACCAAACATGCTAGAAATGCTCCAATTGAGCTAATTAGCTTATTGTGAGAATATTGCAATTGTCTGACAAAAGTGAAAAATGTAAATTTCCAATTTTAACCAAACATGCTAGAAATGCTCCAATTGAGCTAATTAGCTTATTGTGAGAATATTACAAACGTCTAACAAAATTGAAAAATGTAAATTTCCAATTTCAACCAAACATGCTAGAAATGCTCCAATTGAGCTAATTAGCTTATTGTGAGAATATTGCAATTGTCTGACAAAAGTGAAAAATGTTAATTTCCAATTTCAACCAAACATGCTAGAATTGCTCCAATTGAGCTAATTAGCTTACTGTGAGATTATTGCAATTGTCTGACAAAAGTGAAAAATTTAAATTTCCAATTTCAACCAAACATGCTAGAAATGCTCCAATTGAGCTAATTAGCTTATTGTGAGAATATTACAAACGTCTGACAACACTGAAAAATGTAAATTTCCAATTTCAACCGAAGATGCTAGAAATGCTCCAATTGAGCTAATTAGCTTATTGTGAGAATATTGCAATTGTCTGACAAAAGTGAAAAATGTAAATTTCCAATTTCAACCAAACATGCTAGAAATGCTCAAATTGCGCAAATAAGCCTACTGTAAGAATTTTACAAACGTCTGACAAAAGTGAAAAATGTAAATTTCCAATTTCAACCAAACATGCTAGAAATGCTCCAATTGAGCTAATTAGCTTATTGTGAGAATATTACAAACGTCTGACAACACTGAAAAATGTAAATTTCTAATTTCAACCAAACATGCTAGAAATGGTCCAAATGAGCTTATTAGCTTATTGAAAGAATATTGCAATTGTCTGACAAAAGTGAAAAATGTAAATTTCCAATTTCAACCAAACATGCTAGAAATGCTCCAATTGAGTTAATTAGCTTATTGTGAGAATATTGCAATTGTCTGACAAAAGTGAAAAATGTAAATTTCCAATTTCAACCAAACATGCTAGAAATGCTCCAATTGAGCTAATTAGCTTATTGTGAGAATACTACAAACGTCTAACAAAATTGAAAAATGTAACTTTCCAATTTCAACCAAACATGCTAGAAATGCTCCAATTGAGCTAATTAGCTTATTGTGAGAATATTGCAATTGTCTGACAAAAGTGAAAAATGTAAATTTCCAATTTCAACCAAACATGCTAGAAATGCTCAAATTGCGCAAATAAGCCTACTGTAAGAATTTTACAAACGTCTGACAAAAGTGAAAAATGTAAATTTCCAATTTCAACCAAACATGCTAGAAATGCTCCAATTGAGCTAATTAGCTTATTGTGAGAATATTGCAATTGTCTGACAAAAGTGAAAAATGTAAATTTCCAATTTCAACCAAACATGCTAGAAATGCTCCAATTGAGCTAATTAGCTTATTGTGAGAATATTACAAACGTTTGACAACACTGAAAATGTAAATTTCCAATTTCAACCAAACATGCTAGAAATGCTCCAATTGAGCTAATTAGCTTATTGTGAGAATATTGCAATTGTCTGACAAAAGTGAAAAATGTAAATTTCCAATTTCAACCAAACATGCTAGAAATGCTCAAATTGCGCAAATAAGCCTACTGTAAGAATTTTACAAACGTCTGACAAAACTGAAAAATGTAAATTTCCAATTTCAACCAAACATGCTAGAAATGCTCCAAATGAGCTAATTAGCTTATTGAGAGAATATTGCAATTGTCTGACAAAAGTAAAAAATGTAAATTTCCAATTTCAACCAAACATGCTAGAAATGCTCCAATTGAGCTAATTAGCTTGTTGTGAGAATATTGCAATTGTCTGACAAAAGTGAAAAATGTAAATTTCCAATTTCAACCAAACATGCTAGAAATGCTCCAATTGAGCTAATTAGCTTATTGTGAGAATATTACAAACGTCTGACAACACTGAAAAATGTAAATTTCTAATTTCAACCAAACATGCTAGAAATGCTCCAATTGAGCTAATTAGCTTATTGAGAGAATATTGCAATTGTCTGACAAAAGTGAAAAATGTAAATTTCCAATTTCAACCAAACATGCTAGAAATGCTCCAATTGAGCTAATTAGCTTATTGTGAGAATATTGCAATTGTCTGACAAAAGTGAAAAATGTAAATTTCCAATTTCAACCAAACATGCTAGAAATGCTCCAATTGAGCTAATTAGCTTATTGTGAGATTATTGCAATTGTCTGACAAAAGTGAAAAATGTAAATTTCCAATTTCAACCAAACATGCTAGAAATGCTCCAATTGAGCTAATTAGCTTATTGTGAGAATATTACAAACGTCTGACAACACTGAAAAATGGAAATTTCCGATTTCAACCAAACATGCTAGAAATGCTCCAATTGAGCTAAATAGCTTATTGTGAGAATATTGCAATTGTCTGACAAAAGTGAAAAATCTAAATTTCCAATTTCAATTAAACATGCTAGAAATGCTCAAATTGCGCAAATAAGCCTACTGTAAGAATTTTACAAACGTCTGACAAAACTGAAAAATGTAAATTTCCAATTTCAACCAAACATGCTAGAAATGCTCCAATTGAGCTAATTAGCTTATTGTGAGAATATTACAAACGTCTGACAACACTGAAAAATGTAAATTTCTAATTTCAACCAAACATGCTAGAAATGCTCCAAATGAGCTAATTAGCTTATTGAGAGAATATTGCAACTGTCTGACAAAAGTGAAAAATGTAAATTTCCAATTTCAACCAAACATGCTAGAAATGCTCCAATTGAGCTAATTAGCTTATTGTGAGAATATTGCAATTGTCTGACAAAAGTGAAAAATGTAAATTTCCAATTTCAACCAAACATGCTAGAAATGCTCCAATTGCGCTAATTAGCTTATTGTGAGAATATTACAAACGTCTAACAAAATTGAAAAATGTAAATTTCCAATTTCAACCAAACATGCTAGAAATGCTCCAATTGAGTTTATTAGCTTATTGTGAGAATATTGCAATTGTCTGACAGAAGTGAAAAATGTAAATTTCCAATTTCAACCAAACATGCTAGAAATGCTCCAGTTTAGCTAATTAGCTTATTGTGAGAATATTACAAACGTCTGACAACACTGAAAAATGTAAATTTCCAATTTCAACTAAACATGGTAGAAATGCTCCAATTGAGCTAATTAGCTTATTGAGAGAATATTGCAATTGTTTGACAAAAGTGAAAAATGTAAATTTCCAATTTCAACCAAACGTGCTAGAAATGCTCAAATTGCGCAAATAAGCCTACTGTCAGAAATTTACAAACGTCTGACAAAACTGAAAAATGTAAATTTCCAATTTCAACCAAACATGCTAGAAATGCTCCACATGAGCTAATTAGCTTATTGTGAGAATATTGCAATTGTCTGACAAAAGTGAAAAATGTAAATTTGCAATTTCAACCAAACATGCTAGAAATGCTCCAATTTAGCTAATTAGCTTATTGTGAGAATATTACAAACGTCTGACAACACTGAAAAATGTAAATTTCCAATTTCAACCGAAGATGCTAGAAATGCTCCAATTGAGCTAATTAGCTTATTGTGAGAATATTGCATATGTCTGACAAAAGTGAAAAATGTAAATTTCCAATTTCAACCAAACATGTTAGAAATGCTCAAATTGCGCAAATAAGCCTACTGTAAGAATTTTACAAACGTCTTACAAAACTGAAAAATGTAAATTTCCAATTTCAACCAAACATGCTAGAAATGCTCCAATTGAGCTAATTAGCTTATTGTGAGAATATTACAAACGTCTGACAACACTGAAAAATGTAAATTTCTAATTTCAACCAAACATGCTAGAAATGCTCCAAATGAGCTAATTAGCTTATTGAAAGAATATTGCAATTGTCTGACAAAAGTGAAAAATGTAATTTTCCAATTTCAACCAAACATGCTAGAAATGCTCCAATTGAGCTAATTAGCTTATTGTGAGAATATTGCAATTGTCTGACAAAAGTGAAAAATGTAAATTTCCAATTTTAACCAAACATGCTAGAAATGCTCCAATTGAGCTAATTAGCTTATTGTGAGAATATTACAAACGTCTAACAAAATTGAAAAATGTAAATTTCCAATTTCAACCAAACATGCTAGAAATGCTCCAATTGAGCTAATTAGCTTATTGTGAGAATATTACAAACGTCTGACAACACTGAAAAATGTAAATTTCCAATTTCAACCGAAGATGCTAGAAATGCTCCAATTGAGCTAATTAGCTTATTGTGAGAATATTGCAATTGTCTGACAAAAGTGAAAAATGTAAATTTCCAATTTCAACCAAACATGCTAGAAATGCTCAAATTGCGCAAATAAGCCTACTGTAAGAATTTTACAAACGTCTGACAAAACTGAAAAATGTAAATTTCCAATTTCAACCAAACATGCTAGAAATGCTCCAATTGAGCTAATTAGCTTATTGTGAGAATATTACAAACGTCTGACAACACTGAAAAATGTAAATTTCTAATTTCAACCAAACATGCTAGAAATGGTCCAAATGAGCTTATTAGCTTATTGAAAGAATATTGCAATTGTCTGACAAAAGTGAAAAATGTAAATTTCCAATTTCAACCAAACATGCTAGAAATGCTCCAATTGAGTTAATTAGCTTATTGTGAGAATATTGCAATTGTCTGACAAAAGTGAAAAATGTAAATTTCCAATTTCAACCAAACATGCTAGAAATGCTCCAATTGGGCTAATTAGCTTATTGTGAGAATACTACAAACGTCTAACAAAATTGAAAAATGTAACTTTCCAATTTCAACCAAACATGCTAGAAATGCTCCAATTGAGCTAATTAGCTTATTGTGAGAATATTGCAATTGTCTGACAAAAGTGAAAAATGTAAATTTCCAATTTCAACCAAACATGCTAGAAATGCTCAAATTGCGCAAATAAGCCTACTGTAAGAATTTTACAAACGTCTGACAAAAGTGAAAAATGTAAATTTCCAATTTCAACCAAACATGCTAGAAATGCTCCAATTGAGCTAATTAGCTTATTGTGAGAATATTGCAATTGTCTGACAAAAGTGAAAAATGTAAATTTCCAATTTCAACCAAACATGCTAGAAATGCTCCAATTGAGCTAATTAGCTTATTGTGAGAATATTACAAACGTCTGACAACACTGAAAATGTAAATTTCCAATTTCAACCAAACATGCTAGAAATGCTCCAATTGAGCTAATTAGCTTATTGTGAGAATATTGCAATTGTCTGACAAAAGTGAAAAATGTAAATTTCCAATTTCAACCAAACATGCTAGAAATGCTCAAATTGCGCAAATAAGCCTACTGTAAGAATTTTACAAACGTCTGACAAAACTGAAAAATGTAAATTTCCAATTTCAACCAAACATGCTAGAAATGCTCCAAATGAGCTAATTAGCTTATTGAGAGAATATTGCAATTGTCTGACAAAAGTAAAAAATGTAAATTTCCAATTTCAACCAAACATGCTAGAAATGCTCCAATTGAGCTAATTAGCTTGTTGTGAGAATATTGCAATTGTCTGACAAAAGTGAAAAATGTAAATTTCCAATTTCAACCAAACATGCTAGAAATGCTCCAATTGAGCTAATTAGCTTATTGTGAGAATATTACAAACGTCTGACAACACTGAAAAATGTAAATTTCTAATTTCAACCAAACATGCTAGAAATGCTCCAAATGAGCTAATTAGCTTATTGAGAGAATATTGCAATTGTCTGACAAAAGTGAAAAATGTAAATTTCCAATTTCAACCAAACATGCTAGAAATGCTCCAATTGAGCTAATTAGCTTATTGTGAGAATATTGCAATTGTCTGACAAAAGTGAAAAATGTAAATTTCCAATTTCAACCAAACATGCTAGAAATGCTCCAATTGAGCTAATTAGCTTATTGTGAGAATATTACAAACGTCTGACAACACTGAAAAATGTAAATTTCCGATTTCAACCAAACATGCTAGAAATGCTCCAATTGAGCTAAATAGCTTATTGTGAGAATATTGCAATTGTCTGACAAAAGTGAAAAATGTAAATTTCCAATTTCAATTAAACATGCTAGAAATGCTCAAATTGCGCAAATAAGCCTACTGTAAGAATTTTACAAACGTCTGACAAAACTGAAAAATGTAAATTTCCAATTTCAACCAAACATGCTAGAAATGCTCCAATTGAGCTAATTAGCTTATTGTGAGAATATTACAAACGTCTGACAACACTGAAAAATGTAAATTTCTAATTTCAACCAAACATGCTAGAAATGCTCCAAATGAGCTAATTAGCTTATTGAGAGAATATTGCAACTGTCTGACAAAAGTGAAAAATGTAAATTTCCAATTTCAACCAAACATGCTAGAAATGCTCCAATTGAGCTAATTAGCTTATTGTGAGAATATTGCAATTGTCTGACAAAAGTGAAAAATGTAAATTTCCAATTTCAACCAAACATGCTAGAAATGCTCCAATTGCGCTAATTAGCTTATTGTGAGAATATTACAAACGTCTAACAAAATTGAAAAATGTAAATTTCCAATTTCAACCAAACATGCTAGAAATGCTCCAATTGAGTTTATTAGCTTATTGTGAGAATATTGCAATTGTCTGACAGAAGTGAAAAATGTAAATTTCCAATTTCAACCAAACATGCTAGAAATGCTCCAGTTTAGCTAATTAGCTTATTGTGAGAATATTACAAACGTCTGACAACACTGAAAAATGTAAATTTCCAATTTCAACCAAACATGCTAGAAATGCTCCAATTGAGCTAATTAGCTTATTGTGAGAATATTACAAACGTCTGTCAAAACTGAAGAATTTAAATTTTCAATTTCAACTAAACATGGTAGAAATGCTCCAATTGAGCTAATTAGCTTATTGAGAGAATATTGCAATTGTTTGACAAAAGTGAAAAATGTAAATTTCCAATTTCAACCAAACGTGCTAGAAATGCTCAAATTGCGCAAATAAGCCTACTGTCAGAAATTTACAAACGTCTGACAAAACTGAAAAATGTAAATTTCCAATTTCAACCAAACATGCTAGAAATGCTCCACATGAGCTAATTAGCTTATTGTGAGAATATTGCAATTGTCTGACAAAAGTGAAAATTGTAAATTTGCAATTTCAACCAAACATGCTAGAAATGCTCCAATTTAGCTAATTAGCTTATTGTGAGAATATTACAAACGTCTGACAACACTGAAAAATGTAAATTTCCAATTTCAACTAAACATGCTAGAAATGCTCCAATTGAGCTAATTAGCTTATTGAGAGAATATTGCAATTGTCTGACAAAAGTGAAAAATGTAAATTTCCAATTACAATTAAACATGCTAGAAATGCTCAAATTGCGCAAATAAGCCTACTGTAAGAATTTTACAAACGTCTGACAAAACTGAAAAATGTAAATTTCCAATTGCAACCAAACATGCTAGAAATGCTCCAATTGAGCTAATTAGCTTATTGTGAGAATATTACAAACGTCTGACAACACTGAAAAATGTAAATTTCTAATTTCAACCAAACATGCTAGAAATGCTCCAAATGAGCTAATTAGCTTATTGAGAAAATATTGCAACTGTCTGACAAAAGTGAAAAATGTAAATTTCCAATTTCAACCAAACATGCTAGAAATGCTCCAATTGAGCTAATTAGCTTATTGTGAGAATATTGCAATTGTCTGACAAAAGTGAAAAATGTAAATTTCCAATTTCAACCAAACATGCTAGAAATGCTCCAATTGAGCTAATTAGCTTATTGTGAGAATATTACAAACGTCTAACAAAAGTGAAAAATGTTAATTTCCAATTTCAACCAAACATGCTAGAAATGCTCCAATTGAGTTAATTAGCTTATTGTGAGAATATTGCAATTGTCTGACAAAAGTGAAAAATGTAAATTTCCAATTTCAACCAAACATGCTAGAAATGCTCCAATTTAGCTAATTAGCTTATTGTGAGAATATTACAAACGTCTGACAACACTGAAAAATGTAAATTTCCAATTTCAACCAAACATGCTAGAAATGCTCCAATTGAGCTAATTAGCTTATTGTGAGAATATTGCAATTGTCTGACAAAAGTGAAAAAAGTAAATTTCCAATTTCAACCAAACATGCTAGAAATGCTCAAATTGCGCAAACAAGCCTACTGTAAGAATTTTACAAACGTCTGACAAAACTGAAAAATGTAAATTTCCAATTTCAACCAAACATGCTAGAATTGCTCCAATTGAGCTAATTAGCTTACTGTGAGATTATTGCAATTGTCTGACAAAAGTGAAAAATGTAAATTTCCAATTTCAACCAAACATGCTAGAAATGCTCCATATGAGCTAATTAGCTTATTGTGAGAATATTGCAATTGTCTGACAAAAGTGAAAAATGTAAATTTCCAATTTCAACCAAACATGCTAGAAATGCTCCAATTGAGCTAATTAGCTTATTGTGAGAATATTGCAATTGTCTGACAATAGTGAAAAATGTAAATTTCCAATTTCAACCAAACATGCTAGAATTGCTCCAATTGAGCTAATTAGCTTACTGTGAGATTATTGCAATTGTCTGACAAAAGTGAAAAATGTAAATTTCCAATTTCAACCAAACATGCTAGAAATGCTCCAATTGAGCTAATTAGCTTATTGTGAGAATATTACAAACGTCTGACAACACTGAAAAATGTAAATTTCTAATTTCAACCAAACATGCTAGAAATGCTCCAAATGAGCTAATTAGCTTATTGTGAGAATACTGCAATTGTCTGACAAAAGTGAAAAATGTAAATTTCCAATTTCAACCAAACATGCTAGAAATGCTCCAATTGAGCTAATTAGCTTATTGTGAGAATATTACAAACGTCTAACAAAATTGAAAAATGTAAATTTCCAATTTCAACCAAACATGCTAGAAATGCTCCAATTGAGCTAATTAGCTTATTGTGAGAATATTGCAATTGTCTGACAGAAGTGAAAAATGTAAATTTGCAATTTCAATCAAACATGCTAGAAATGCTCCAAATTAGCTAATTAGCTTATTGTGAGAATATTACAAACGTCTGACAACACTGAAAAATGTAAATTTCCAATTTCAACCAAACATGCTAGAAATGCTCCAATTGAGCTAATTAGCTTATTGTGAGAATATTGCAATTGTCTGACAAAAGTGAAAAAAGTAAATTTCCAATTTCAACCAAACATGCTAGAAATGCTCGAATTGCGCAAATAAGCCTACTGTAAGAATTTTACAAACGTCTGACAAAACTGAAAAATGTAAATTTCCAATTTCAACCAAACATGCTAAAAATGCTCCAATTGAGCTAATTAGCTTATTGTGAGAATATTACAAACGTCTGACAACACTGAAAAATGTAAATTTCCAATTTCAACCAAACATGCTAGAAATGCTCCAAATGAGCTAATTAGCTTATTGAGAGAATATTGCAATTGTCTGACAAAAGTGAAAAATGTAAATTTCCAATTTCAACCAAACATGCTAGAAATGCTCCAATTGAGCTAATTAGCTTATTGTGAGAATATTGCAATTGTCTGACAGAAGTGAAAAATGTAAATTTGCAATTTCAACCAAACATGCTAGAAATGCTCCAAATTAGCTAATTAGCTTATTGTGAGAATATTACAAACGTCTGACAACACTGAAAAATGTAAATTTCCAATTTCAACCAAACATGCTAGAAATGCTCCAATTGAGCTAATTAGCTTATTGTGAGAATATTGCAATTGTCTGACAAAAGTGAAAAAAGTAAATTTCCAATTTCAACCAAACATGCTAGAAATGCTCGAATTGCGCAAATAAGCCTACTGTAAGAATTTTACAAACGTCTGACAAAACTGAAAAATGTAAATTTCCAATTTCAACCAAACATGCTAAAAATGCTCCAATTGAGCTAATTAGCTTATTGTGAGAATATTACAAACGTCTGACAACACTGAAAAATGTAAATTTCCAATTTCAACCAAACATGCTAGAAATGCTCCAAATGAGCTAATTAGCTTATTGAGAGAATATTGCAATTGTCTGACAAAAGTGAAAAATGTAAATTTCCAATTTCAACCAAACATGCTAGAAATGCTCCAATTGAGCTAACTAGCTTATTGTGAGAATATTGCAATTGTCTGACAAAAGTGAAAAATGTAAACTTCCAATTTCAACCAAACATGCTAGAAATGCTCCAAATGAGTTAATTAGCTTATTGTGAGAATATTGCAATTGTCTGACAGAAGTGAAAAATGTAAATTTGCAATTTCAACCAAACATGCTAGAAATGCTCCAATTGAGCTAATTAGCTTATTGTGAGATTATTGCAATTGTCTGACAAAAGTGAAAAATGTAAATTTCCAATTTCAACCAAACATGCTAGAAATGCTCCAATTGAGCTAATTAGCTTATTGTGAGAATATTACAAACGTCTGACAACACTGAAAAATGTAAATTTCCAATTTCAACCAAACATGCTAGAAATGCTCCAATTGAGCTAATTAGCTTATTGTGAGAATATTGCAATTGTCTGACAAAAGTGAAAAATGTAAATTTTCAATTTCAATTAAACATGCTAGAAATGCTCAAATTGCGCAAATAAGCCTACTGTAAGAATTTTACAAACGTCTGACAAAACTGAAAAATGTAAATTTCCAATTTCAACCAAACATGCTAGAAATGCTCCAATTGAGCTAATTAGCTTATTGTGAGAATATTACAAACGTCTGACAACACTGAAAAATGTAAATTTCTAATTTCAACCAAACATGCTAGAAATGCTCCAAATGAGCTAATTAGCTTATTGAGAGAATATTGCAACTGTCTGACAAAAGTGAAAAATGTAAATTTCCAATTTCAACCAAACATGCTAGAAATGCTCCAATTGAGCTAATTAGCTTATTGTGAGAATACTGCAATTGTCTGACAAAAGTGAAAAATGTAAATTTCCAATTTCAACCAAACATGCTAGAAATGCTCCAATTGAGCTAATTAGCTTATTGTGAGAATATTGCAATTGTCTGACAGAAGTGAAAATTGTAATTTTGCAATTTCAACCAAACATGCTAGAAATGCTCCAAATTAGCTAATTAGCTTATTGTGAGAATATTACAAACGTCTGACAACACTGAAAAATGTAAATTTCCAATTTCAACCAAACATGCTAGAAATGCTCCAATTGAGCTAATTAGCTTATTGTGAGAATATTGCAATTGTCTGACAAAAGTGAAAAAAGTAAATTTCCAATTTCAACCAAACATGCTAGAAATGCTCGAATTGCGCAAATAAGCCTACTGTAAGAATTTTACAAACGTCTGACAAAACTGAAAAATGTAAATTTCCAATTTCAACCAAACATGCTAAAAATGCTCCAAATGAGCTAATTAGCTTATTGTGAGAATATTACAAACGTCTGACAACACTGAAAAATGTAAATTTCCAATTTCAACCAAACATGCTAGAAATGCTCCAAATGAGCTAATTAGCTTATTGAGAGAATATTGCAATTGTCTGACAAAAGTGAAAAATGTAAATTTCCAATTTCAACCAAACATGCTAGAAATGCTCCAATTGAGCTAATTAGCTTATTGTGAGAATATTGCAATTGTCTGACAAAAGTGAAAAATGTAAATTTCCAATTTCAACCAAACATGCTAGAAATGCTCCAAATGAGTTAATTAGCTTATTGTGAGAATATTGCAATTGTCTGACAGAAGTGAAAAATGTAAATTTGCAATTTCAACCAAACATGCTAGAAATGCTCCAATTTAGCTAATTAGCTTATTGTGAGAATATTACAAACGTCTGACAACACTGAAAAATGTAAATTTTCAATTTCAACCAAACATGCTAGAAATGCTCCAATTGAGCTAATTAGCTTATTGTGAGAATATTGCAATTGTCTGACAAAAGTGAAAAAAGTAAATTTCCAATTTCAACCAAACATGCTAGAAATGCTCAAATTGCGCAAACAAGCCTACTGTAAGAATTTTACAAACGTCTAACAAAACTGAAAAATGTAAATTTCCAATTTCAACCAAACATGCTAGAATTGCTCCAATTGAGCTAATTAGCTTACTGTGAGATTATTGCAATTGTCTGACAAAAGTGAAAAATGTAAATTTCCAATTTCAACCAAACATGCTAGAAATGCTCCATATGAGCTAATTAGCTTATTGTGAGAATATTGCAATTGTCTGACAAAAGTGAAAAATGTAAATTTCCAATTTCAACCAAACATGCTAGAATTGCTCCAATTGAGCTAATTAGCTTACTGTGAGATTATTGCAATTGTCTGACAAAAGTGAAAAATGTAAATTTCCAATTTCAACCAAACATGCTAGAAATGCTCCAATTGAGCTAATTAGCTTATTGTGAGAATATTACAAACGTCTGACAACACTGAAAAATGTAAATTTCCAACTTCAACCGAACATGCTAGAAATGCTCCAATCGAGCTAATTAGCTTATTGTGAGAATATTGCAATTGTCTGACAAAAGTGAAAAATGTAAATTTCCAATTTCAACCAAACATGCTAGAAATGCTCCAATTGAGCTAATTAGCTTATTGTGAGAATATTGCAATTGTCTGACAAAAGTGAAAAATGTAAATTTCCAATTTCAACCAAACGTGCTAGAAATGCTCCAATTGAGCTAATTAGCTTATTGTGAGAATATTACAAACGTCTGACAACACTGAAAAATGTAAATTTCTAATTTCAACCAAACATGCTAGAAATGCTCCAAATGAGCTAATTAGCTTATTGAGAGAATATTGCAACTGTCTGACAAAAGTGAAAAATGTAAATTTCCAATTTCAACCAAACATGCTAGAAATGCTCCAATTGAGCTAATTAGCTTATTGTGAGAATATTGCAATTGTATGACAAAAGTGAAAAATGTAAATTTCCAATTTCAACCAAACGTGCTAGAAATGCTCCAATTGAGCTAATTAGCTTATTGTGAGAATATTACAAACGTCTAACAAAATTGAAAAATGTAAATTTCCAATTTCAACCAAACATGCTAGAAATGCTCCAATTGAGCTAATTAGCTTATTGTGAGAATATTGCAATTGTCTGACAAAAGTGAAAAAAGTAAATTTCCAATTTCAACCAAACATGCTAGAAATGCTCAAATTGCGCAAATAAGCCTACTGTAAGAATTTTACAAACGTCTGACAAAACTGAAAAATGTAAATTTCTAATTTCAACCAAACATGCTAGAAATGCTCCAAATGAGCTAATTAGCTTATTGAAAGAATATTGCAATTGTCTGACAAAAGTGAAAAATGTAAATTTCCAATTTTAACCAAACATGCTAGAAATGCTCCAATTGAGCTAATTAGCTTATTGTGAGAATATTGCAATTGTCTGACAAAACTGAAAAATGTAAATTTCCAATTTCAACCAAACATGCTAGAAATGCTACAATTGAGCTAATTAGCTTATTGTGAGAATATTGCAATTGTCTGACAAAGTTGAAAAATTTAAATTTCCAATTTCAACCAAACATGCTAGAAATGCTCCAATTGAGCTAATTAGCTTATTGTGAGAATATTGCAATTGTCTGACAAAAGTGAAAAATGTAAATTTCCAATTTCAACCAAACATGCTAGAAATGCTCCAATTGAGCTAATTAGCTTATTGTGAGAATATTACAAACGTCTGACAACACTGAAAAATGTAAATTTCCAATTTCAACCAAACATGCTAGAAATGCTCCAATTGAGCTAATTAGCCTATTGTGAGAATATTGCAATTGTCTGACAAAAGTGAAAAATGTAAATTTCCAATTTCAACCAAACATGCTAGAAATGCTCAAATTGCGCAAATAAGCCTACTGTAAGACTTTTACAAACGTCTGACAAAACTGAAAAATGTAAATTTCCAATTTCAACCAAACATGCTAGAAATGCTCCAATTGAGCTAATTAGCTTATTGTGAGAATATTACAAACGTCTGACAACACTGAAAAATGTAAATTTCTAATTTCAACCAAACATGCTAGAAATGCTCCAATTGAGCTAATTAGCTTATTGAGAGAATATTGCAATTGTCTGACAAAAGTGAAAAATGTAAATTTCCAATTTCAACCAAACATGCTAGAAATGCTCCAATTGAGCTAATTAGCTTGTTGTGAGAATATTGCAATTGTCTGACAAAAGTGAGAAATGTAAATTTCCAATTTCAACCAAACATGCTAGAAATGCTCCAATTGAGCTAATTAGCTTATTGTGAGAATACTACAAACATCTGACAAAACTGAAAAATGTAAATTTCCAATTTCAACCAAACATGCTAGAAATGCTCCAATTGAGCTAATTAGCTTATTGAGAGAATATTGCAATTGTCTGACAAAACTGAAAAATGTAAATTTCCAATTTCAACCAAAAATGCTAGAAATGCTCCAATTGAGCTAATTAGCTTATTGTGAGAATATTACAAACGTCTAACAAAATTGAAAAATGTAAATTTCCAATTTCAACCAAACATGCTAGAAATGCTCCAATTGAGCTAATTAGCTTATTGTGAGAATATTGCAATTGTCTGACAAAAGTGAAAAATGTAAATTTCCAATTTCAACCAAACATGCTAGAAATGCTCCAATTGAGCTAATTAGCTTATTGTGAGAATATTACAAACGTCTGACAAAACTGAAAAATGTAAATTTCCAATTTCAACCAAACATGCTAGAAATGCTCCAATTGAGCTAATTAGCTTATTGTGAGAATATTACAAACGTCTGACAACACTGAAAAATGTAAATTTCCAATTTCAACCAAACATGCTAGAAATGCTCCAATTGAGCTAATTAGCTTATTGTGAGAATATTGCAATTGTCTGACAAAAGTGAAAAATGTAAATTTCCAATTTCAACCAAACATGCTAGAAATGCTCCAATTGAGCTAAATAGCTTATTGTGGGAATATTACAAACGTCTGACAAAAGTGAAAAATGTAAATTTCGAATTTCAACCAAACATGCTAGAAATGCTCCAATTGAGCTAATTAGCTTATTGTGAGAATATTACAAACGTCAGACAAAACTGAAAAATGTAATTTTCCAATTTTAACCAAACATGCTAGAAATGCTCCAATTGTGCTAATTAGCTTATTGTGAGAATATTGCAATTGTCTGACAAAAGTGAAAAATGTAAATTTCCAATTTCAACCAAACATGCTAGAAATGCTCAAATTGCGCGAATAAGCCTACTGTAAGAATTTTACAAACGTCTGACAAAACTGAAAAATGTAAATTACTAATTTCAACCAAACATGCTAGAAATGCTCCAATTGAGCTAATTAGCTTATTGTGAGAATATTACAAACGTCTGACAACACTGAAAAATGTAAATTTCTAATTTCAACCCAACATGCTAGAAATGCTCCAAATGAGCTAATTAGCTTATTGTGAGAATATTGCAATTGTCTGACAAAAGTGAAAAATGTAAATTTCCAATTTCAACCAAACATGCTAGAAATGCTCCAATTGAGCTAATTAGCTTATTGTGAGAATATTGCAATTGTCTGACAAAAGTGAAAAATGTAAATTTCCAATTTCAACCAAACATGCTAGAAATGCTCCAATTGAGCTAATTAGCTTATTGTGAGAATATTGCAATTGTCTGACAAAAGTGAAAAATGTAAATTTCCAATTTCAACCAAACATGCTAGAAATGCTCCAATTGAGCTAATTAGCTTATTGTGAGAATATTGCAATTGTCTGACAAAAGTGAAAAATGTAAATTTCCAATTTCAACCAAACATGCTAGAAATGCTCCAATTGAGCTAAATAGCTTATTGTGGGAATATTACAAACGTCTGACAAAAGTGAAAAATGTAAATTTCGAATTTCAACCAAACATGCTAGAAATGCTACAATTGAGCTAATTAGCTTATTGTGAGAATATTACAAACGTCTGACAAAACTGAAAAATGTAATTTTCCAATTTTAACCAAACATGCTAGAAATGCTCCAATTGTGCTAATTAGCTTATTGTGAGAATATTGCAATTGTCTGACAAAAGTGAAAAATGTAAATTACTAATTTCAACCAAACATGCTAGAAATGCTCCAATTGAGCTAATTAGCTTATTGTGAGAATATTACAAACGTCTGACAACACTGAAAAATGTAAATTTCTAATTTCAACCCAACATGCTAGAAATGCTCCAAATGAGCTAATTAGCTTGTTGTGAGAATATTGCAATTGTCTGACAAAAGTGAAAAATGTAAATTTCCAATTTCAACCAAACATGCTAGAAATGCTCCAATTGAGCTAATTAGCTTATTGTGAGAATATTGCAATTGTCTGACAAAAGTGAAAAATGTAAATTTCCAATTTCAACCAAACATGCTAGAAATGCTCCAATTGAGCTAATTAGCTTATTGTGAGAATATTGCAATTGTCTGACAAAAGTGAAAAATGTAAATTTCCAATTTCAACCAAACATGTTAGAAATGCTCCAATTGAGCTAATTAGCTTATTGTGAGAATATTACAAACGTCTAACAAAATTGAAAAATGTAAATTTCCAATTTCAACCAAACATGCTAGAAATGCTCCAATTGAGCTAATTAGCTTATTGTGAGAATATTGCAATTGTCTGACAAAAGTGAAAAATGTAAATTTCCAATTTCAACCAAACATGCTAAAATTGCTCCAATTGAGCTAATTAGCTCATTGTGAGATTATTGCAATTGTCTGACAAAAGTGAAAAATGTAAATTTCCAATTTCAACCAAACATGCTAGAAATGCTCCAATTGAGCTAATTAGCTTATTGTGAGAATATTACAAACGTCTGACAACACTGAAAAATGTAAATTTCCAATTTCAACCAAACATGCTAGAAATGCTCCAATTGAGCTAATTAGCTTATTGTGAGAATATTGCAATTGTCTGACAAAAGTGAAAAATGTAAATTTCCAATTTCAATTAAACATGCTAGAAATGCTCAAATTGCGCAAATAAGCCTACTGTAAGAATTTTACAAACGTCTGACAAAACTGAAAAATGTAAATTTCCAATTTCAACCAAACATGCTAGAAATGCTCCAATTGAGCTAATTAGCTTATTGTGAGAATATTACAAACGTCTGACAACACTGAAAAATGTAAATTTCTAATTTCAACCAAACAGGCTAGAAATGCTCCAATTGAGCTAATTAGCTTATTGAGAGAATATTGCAACTGTCTGACAAAAGTGAAAAATGTAAATTTCCAATTTCAACCAAACATGCTAGAAATGTTCCAATTGAGCTAATTAGCTTATTGTGAGAATATTGCAATTGTCTGACAAAAGTGAAAAATGTAAATTTCCAATTTCAACCAAACATGCTAGAAATGCTCCAATTGAGCTAATTAGCTTATTGTGAGAATATTGCAATTGTCTGACAAAAGTGAAAAAAGTAAATTTCCAATTTCAACCAAACATGCTAGAAATGCTCGAATTGCGCAAATAAGCCTACTGTAAGAATTTTACAAACGTCTGACAAAACTGAAAAATGTAAATTTCCAATTTCAACCAAACATGCTAAAAATGCTCCAATTGAGCTAATTAGCTTATTGTGAGAATATTACAAACGTCTGACAACACTGAAAAATGTAAATTTCCAATTTCAACCAAACATGCTAGAAATGCTCCAAATGAGCTAATTAGCTTATCGAGAGAATATTGCAATTGTCTGACAAAAGTGAAAAATGTAAATTTCCAATTTCAACCAAACATGCTAGAAATGCTCCAATTGAGCTAATTAGCTTATTGTGAGAATATTGCAATTGTCTGACAAAAGTGAAAAATGTAAATTTCCAATTTCAACCAAACATGCTAGAAATGCTCCAAATGAGTTAATTAGCTTATTGTGAGAATATTGCAATTGTCTGACAGAAGTGAAAAATGTAAATTTGCAATTTCAACCAAACATGCTAGAAATGCTCCAATTTAGCTAATTAGCTTATTGTGAGAATATTACAAACGTCTGACAACACTGAAAAATGTAAATTTTCAATTTCAACCAAACATGCTAGAAATGCTCCAATTGAGCTAATTAGCTTATTGTGAGAATATTGCAATTGTCTGACAAAAGTGAAAAAAGTAAATTTCCAATTTCAACCAAACATGCTAGAAATGCTCAAATTGCGCAAACAAGCCTACTGTAAGAATTTTACAAACGTCTAACAAAACTGAAAAATGTAAATTTCCAATTTCAACCAAACATGCTAGAATTGCTCCAATTGAGCTAATTAGCTTACTGTGAGATTATTGCAATTGTCTGACAAAAGTGAAAAATGTAAATTTCCAATTTCAACCAAACATGCTAGAAATGCTCCATATGAGCTAATTAGCTTATTGTGAGAATATTGCAATTGTCTGACAAAAGTGAAAAATGTAAATTTCCAATTTCAACCAAACATGCTAGAATTGCTCCAATTGAGCTAATTAGCTTACTGTGAGATTATTGCAATTGTCTGACAAAAGTGAAAAATGTAAATTTCCAATTTCAACCAAACATGCTAGAAATGCTCCAATTGAGCTAATTAGCTTATTGTGAGAATATTACAAACGTCTGACAACACTGAAAAATGTAAATTTCCAACTTCAACCGAACATGCTAGAAATGCTCCAATCGAGCTAATTAGCTTATTGTGAGAATATTGCAATTGTCTGACAAAAGTGAAAAATGTAAATTTCCAATTTCAACCAAACATGCTAGAAATGCTCCAATTGAGCTAATTAGCTTATTGTGAGAATATTGCAATTGTCTGACAAAAGTGAAAAATGTAAATTTCCAATTTCAACCAAACGTGCTAGAAATGCTCCAATTGAGCTAATTAGCTTATTGTGAGAATATTACAAACGTCTGACAACACTGAAAAATGTAAATTTCTAATTTCAACCAAACATGCCAGAAATGCTCCAAATGAGCTAATTAGCTTATTGAGAGAATATTGCAACTGTCTGACAAAAGTGAAAAATGTAAATTTCCAATTTCAACCAAACATGCTAGAAATGCTCCAATTGAGCTAATTAGCTTATTGTGAGAATATTGCAATTGTCTGACAAAAGTGAAAAATGTAAATTTCCAATTTCAACCAAACGTGCTAGAAATGCTCCAATTGAGCTAATTAGCTTATTGTGAGAATATTACAAACGTCTAACAAAATTGAAAAATGTAAATTTCCAATTTCAACCAAACATGCTAGAAATGCTCCAATTGAGCTAATTAGCTTATTGTGAGAATATTGCAATTGTCTGACAAAAGTGAAAAATGTAAATTTCCAATTTCAACCAAACATGCTAGAAATGCTCCAATTGAGCTAATTAGCTTATTGTGAGAATATTACAAACGTCTGACAACACTGAAAAATGTAAATTTCCAATTTCAACCAAACATGCTAGAAATGCTCCAATTGAGCTAATTAGCCTATTGTGAGAATATTGCAATTGTCTGACAAAAGTGAAAAATGTAAATTTCCAATTTCAACCAAACATGCTAGAAATGCTCAAATTGCGCGAATAAGCCTACTGTAAGAATTTTACAAACGTCTGACAAAACTGAAAAATGTAAATTACTAATTTCAACCAAACATGCTAGAAATGCTCCAATTGAGCTAATTAGCTTATTGTGAGAATATTACAAACGTCTGACAACACTGAAAAATGTAAATTTCTAATTTCAACCCAACATGCTAGAAATGCTCCAAATGAGCTAATTAGCTTGTTGTGAGAATATTGCAATTGTCTGACAAAAGTGAAAAATGTAAATTTCCAATTTCAACCAAACATGCTAGAAATGCTCCAATTGAGCTAATTAGCTTATTGTGAGAATATTGCAATTGTCTGACAAAAGTGAAAAATGTAAATTTCCAATTTCAACCAAACATGCTAGAAATGCTCCAATTGAGCTAATTAGCTTATTGTGAGAATATTGCAATTGTCTGACAAAAGTGAAAAATGTAAATTTCCAATTTCAACCAAACATGTTAGAAATGCTCCAATTGAGCTAATTAGCTTATTGTGAGAATATTACAAACGTCTAACAAAATTGAAAAATGTAAATTTCCAATTTCAACCAAACATGCTAGAAATGCTCCAATTGAGCTAATTAGCTTATTGTGAGAATATTGCAATTGTCTGACAAAAGTGAAAAATGTAAATTTCCAATTTCAACCAAACATGCTAAAATTGCTCCAATTGAGCTAATTAGCTCATTGTGAGATTATTGCAATTGTCTGACAAAAGTGAAAAATGTAAATTTCCAATTTCAACCAAACATGCTAGAAATGCTCCAATTGAGCTAATTAGCTTATTGTGAGAATATTACAAACGTCTGACAACACTGAAAAATGTAAATTTCCAATTTCAACCAAACATGCTAGAAATGCTCCAATTGAGCTAATTAGCTTATTGTGAGAATATTGCAATTGTCTGACAAAAGTGAAAAATGTAAATTTCCAATTTCAATTAAACATGCTAGAAATGCTCAAATTGCGCAAATAAGCCTACTGTAAGAATTTTACAAACGTCTGACAAAACTGAAAAATGTAAATTTCCAATTTCAACCAAACATGCTAGAAATGCTCCAATTGAGCTAATTAGCTTATTGTGAGAATATTACAAACGTCTGACAACACTGAAAAATGTAAATTTCTAATTTCAACCAAACAGGCTAGAAATGCTCCAATTGAGCTAATTAGCTTATTGAGAGAATATTGCAACTGTCTGACAAAAGTGAAAAATGTAAATTTCCAATTTCAACCAAACATGCTAGAAATGTTCCAATTGAGCTAATTAGCTTATTGTGAGAATATTGCAATTGTCTGACAAAAGTGAAAAATGTAAATTTCCAATTTCAACCAAACATGCTAGAAATGCTCCAATTGAGCTAATTAGCTTATTGTGAGAATATTGCAATTGTCTGACAAAAGTGAAAAAAGTAAATTTCCAATTTCAACCAAACATGCTAGAAATGCTCGAATTGCGCAAATAAGCCTACTGTAAGAATTTTACAAACGTCTGACAAAACTGAAAAATGTAAATTTCCAATTTCAACCAAACATGCTAAAAATGCTCCAATTGAGCTAATTAGCTTATTGTGAGAATATTACAAACGTCTGACAACACTGAAAAATGTAAATTTCCAATTTCAACCAAACATGCTAGAAATGCTCCAAATGAGCTAATTAGCTTATCGAGAGAATATTGCAATTGTCTGACAAAAGTTAAAAATGTAAATTTCCAATTTCAACCAAACATGCTAGAAATGCTCCAATTGAGCTAATTAGCTTATTGTGAGAATATTGCAATTGTCTGACAAAAGTGAAAAATGTAAATTTCCAATTTCAACCAAACATGCTAGAAATGCTCCAAATGAGTTAATTAGCTTATTGTGAGAATATTGCAATTGTCTGACAGAAGTGAAAAATGTAAATTTGCAATTTCAACCAAACATGCTAGAAATGCTCCAATTTAGCTAATTAGCTTATTGTGAGAATATTACAAACGTCTGACAACACTGAAAAATGTAAATTTTCAATTTCAACCAAACATGCTAGAAATGCTCCAATTGAGCTAATTAGCTTATTGTGAGAATATTGCAATTGTCTGACAAAAGTGAAAAAAGTAAATTTCCAATTTCAACCAAACATGCTAGAAATGCTCAAATTGCGCAAACAAGCCTACTGTAAGAATTTTACAAACGTCTAACAAAACTGAAAAATGTAAATTTCCAATTTCAACCAAACATGCTAGAATTGCTCCAATTGAGCTAATTAGCTTACTGTGAGATTATTGCAATTGTCTGACAAAAGTGAAAAATGTAAATTTCCAATTTCAACCAAACATGCTAGAAATGCTCCATATGAGCTAATTAGCTTATTGTGAGAATATTGCAATTGTCTGACAAAAGTGAAAAATGTAAATTTCCAATTTCAACCAAACATGCTAGAATTGCTCCAATTGAGCTAATTAGCTTACTGTGAGATTATTGCAATTGTCTGACAAAAGTGAAAAATGTAAATTTCCAATTTCAACCAAACATGCTAGAAATGCTCCAATTGAGCTAATTAGCTTATTGTGAGAATATTACAAACGTCTGACAACACTGAAAAATGTAAATTTCCAACTTCAACCGAACATGCTAGAAATGCTCCAATCGAGCTAATTAGCTTATTGTGAGAATATTGCAATTGTCTGACAAAAGTGAAAAATGTAAATTTCCAATTTCAACCAAACATGCTAGAAATGCTCCAATTGAGCTAATTAGCTTATTGTGAGAATATTGCAATTGTCTGACAAAAGTGAAAAATGTAAATTTCCAATTTCAACCAAACGTGCTAGAAATGCTCCAATTGAGCTAATTAGCTTATTGTGAGAATATTACAAACGTCTGACAACACTGAAAAATGTAAATTTCTAATTTCAACCAAACATGCCAGAAATGCTCCAAATGAGCTAATTAGCTTATTGAGAGAATATTGCAACTGTCTGACAAAAGTGAAAAATGTAAATTTCCAATTTCAACCAAACATGCTAGAAATGCTCCAATTGAGCTAATTAGCTTATTGTGAGAATATTGCAATTGTCTGACAAAAGTGAAAAATGTAAATTTCCAATTTCAACCAAACGTGCTAGAAATGCTCCAATTGAGCTAATTAGCTTATTGTGAGAATATTACAAACGTCTAACAAAATTGAAAAATGTAAATTTCCAATTTCAACCAAACATGCTAGAAATGCTCCAATTGAGCTAATTAGCTTATTGTGAGAATATTGCAATTGTCTGACAAAAGTGAAAAATGTAAATTTCCAATTTCAACCAAACATGCTAGAAATGCTCCAATTGAGCTAATTAGCTTATTGTGAGAATATTACAAACGTCTGACAACACTGAAAAATGTAAATTTCCAATTTCAACCAAACATGCTAGAAATGCTCCAATTGAGCTAATTAGCCTATTGTGAGAATATTGCAATTGTCTGACAAAAGTGAAAAATGTAAATTTCCAATTTCAACCAAACATGCTAGAAATGCTCAAATTGCGCAAATAAGCCTACTGTAAGAATTTTACAAACGTCTGACAAAACTGAAAAATGTAAATTTCCAATTTCAACCAAACATGCTAGAAATGCTCCAATTGAGCTAATTAGCTTATTGTGAGAATATTACAAACGTCTGACAACACTGAAAAATGTAAATTTCTAATTTCAACCAAACATGCTAGAAATGCTCCAATTGAGCTAATTAGCTTATTGAGAGAATATTGCAATTGTCTGACAAAAGTGAAAAATGTAAATTTCCAATTTCAACCAAACATGCTAGAAATGCTCCAATTGAGCTAATTAGCTTGTTGTGAGAATATTGCAATTGTCTGACAAAAGTGAGAAATGTAAATTTCCAATTTCAACCAAACATGCTAGAAATGCTCCAATTGAGCTAATTAGCTTATTGTGAGAATACTACAAACATCTGACAAAACTGAAAAATGTAAATTTCCAATTTCAACCAAACATGCTAGAAATGCTCCATTTGAGCTAATTAGCTTATTGAGAGAATATTGCAATTGTCTGACAAAACTGAAAAATGTAAATTTCCAATTTCAACCAAAAATGCTAGAAATGCTCCAATTGAGCTAATTAGCTTATTGTGAGAATATTACAAACGTCTAACAAAATTGAAAAATGTAAATTTCCAATTTCAACCAAACATGCTAGAAATGCTCCAATTGAGCTAATTAGCTTATTGTGAGAATATTGCAATTGTCTGACAAAAGTGAAAAATGTAAATTTCCAATTTCAACCAAACATGCTAGAAATGCTCCAATTGAGCTAATTAGCTTATTGTGAGAATATTACAAACGTCTGACAAAACTGAAAAATGTAAATTTCCAATTTCAACCAAACATGCTAGAAATGCTCCAATTGAGCTAATTAGCTTATTGTGAGAATATTACAAACGTCTGACAACACTGAAAAATGTAAATTTCCAATTTCAACCAAACATGCTAGAAATGCTCCAATTGAGCTAATTAGCTTATTGAGAGAATATTGCAATTGTCTGACAAAACTGAAAAATGTAAAATTCCAATTTCAACCAAACATGCTAGAAATGCTCCAAATGAGCTAATTAGCTTATTGTGAGAATATTACAAACGTCTGACAAAAGTGAAAAATGTAAATTTCCAATTTCAACCAAACATGCTAGAAATGCTCCAATTGAGCTAATTAGATTATTGAGAGAATATTGCAATTGTTTGACAAAAGTGAAAAATTTAAATTTCCAATTTCAACCAAACGTGCTAGAAATGCTCCAATTGAGCTAATTAGCTTATTGTGAAAATATTACAAATGTCGGACAAAAGTGAAAAATGTAAATTTCCAATTTCAACCAAACATGCTAGAAATGCTCCAATTGAGCTAATTAGCTTATTGTGAGAATATTACAAACGTCTGACAAAACTGAAAAATGTAAATTTCCAATTTCAACCAAACATGCTAGAAATGCTCCAATTGAGCTAATTAGCTTATTGTGAGAATATTGCAATTGTCTGACAAAAGTGAAAAATGTAAATTTCCAATTTCAACCAAACATGCTAGAAATGCTCCAATTGAGCTAAATAGCTTATTGTGGGAATATTACAAACGTCTGACAAAAGTGAAAAATGTAAATTTCGAATTTCAACCAAACATGCTAGAAATGCTCCAATTGAGCTAATTAGCTTATTGTGAGAATATTACAAACGTCAGACAAAACTGAAAAATGTAATTTTCCAATTTTAACCAAACATGCTAGAAATGCTCCAATTGTGCTAATTAGCTTATTGTGAGAATATTGCAATTGTCTGACAAAAGTGAAAAATGTAAATTTCCAATTTCAACCAAACATGCTAGAAATGCTCAAATTGCGCGAATAAGCCTACTGTAAGAATTTTACAAACGTCTGACAAAACTGAAAAATGTAAATTACTAATTTCAACCAAACATGCTAGAAATGCTCCAATTGAGCTAATTAGCTTATTGTGAGAATATTACAAACGTCTGACAACACTGAAAAATGTAAATTTCTAATTTCAACCCAACATGCTAGAAATGCTCCAAATGAGCTAATTAGCTTATTGTGAGAATATTGCAATTGTCTGACAAAAGTGAAAAATGTAAATTTCCAATTTCAACCAAACATGCTAGAAATGCTCCAATTGAGCTAATTAGCTTATTGTGAGAATATTGCAATTGTCTGACAAAAGTGAAAAATGTAAATTTCCAATTTCAACCAAACATGCTAGAAATGCTCCAATTGAGCTAATTAGCTTATTGTGAGAATATTGCAATTGTCTGACAAAAGTGAAAAATGTAAATTTCCAATTTCAACCAAACATGCTAGAAATGCTCCAATTGAGCTAATTAGCTTATTGTGAGAATATTGCAATTGTCTGACAAAAGTGAAAAATGTAAATTTCCAATTTCAACCAAACATGCTAGAAATGCTCCAATTGAGCTAAATAGCTTATTGTGGGAATATTACAAACGTCTGACAAAAGTGAAAAATGTAAATTTCGAATTTCAACCAAACATGCTAGAAATGCTACAATTGAGCTAATTAGCTTATTGTGAGAATATTACAAACGTCTGACAAAACTGAAAAATGTAATTTTCCAATTTTAACCAAACATGCTAGAAATGCTCCAATTGTGCTAATTAGCTTATTGTGAGAATATTGCAATTGTCTGACAAAAGTGAAAAATGTAAATTTCCAATTTCAACCAAACATGCTAGAAATGCTCAAATTGCGCGAATAAGCCTACTGTAAGAATTTTACAAACGTCTGACAAAACTGAAAAATGTAAATTACTAATTTCAACCAAACATGCTAGAAATGCTCCAATTGAGCTAATTAGCTTATTGTGAGAATATTACAAACGTCTGACAACACTGAAAAATGTAAATTTCTAATTTCAACCCAACATGCTAGAAATGCTCCAAATGAGCTAATTAGCTTGTTGTGAGAATATTGCAATTGTCTGACAAAAGTGAAAAATGTAAATTTCCAATTTCAACCAAACATGCTAGAAATGCTCCAATTGAGCTAATTAGCTTATTGTGAGAATATTGCAATTGTCTGACAAAAGTGAAAAATGTAAATTTCCAATTTCAACCAAACATGCTAGAAATGCTCCAATTGAGCTAATTAGCTTATTGTGAGAATATTGCAATTGTCTGACAAAAGTGAAAAATGTAAATTTCCAATTTCAACCAAACATGTTAGAAATGCTCCAATTGAGCTAATTAGCTTATTGTGAGAATATTACAAACGTCTAACAAAATTGAAAAATGTAAATTTCCAATTTCAACCAAACATGCTAGAAATGCTCTAATTGAGCTAATTAGCTTATTGTGAGAATATTGCAATTGTCTGACAAAAGTGAAAAATGTAAATTTCCAATTTCAACCAAACATGCTAGAAATGCTCCAATTGAGCTAATTAGCTTATTGTGAGAATATTGCAATTGTCTGACAAAAGTGAAAAATGTAAATTTCCAATTTCAATTAAACATGCTAGAAATGCTCAAATTGCGCAAATAAGCCTCCTGTAAGAATTTTACAAACGTCTGACAAAACTGAAAAATGTAAATTTCCAATTTCAACCAAACATGCTAGAAATGCTCCAATTGAGCTAATTAGCTTATTGTGAGAATATTACAAACGTCTGACAACACTGAAAATGTAAATTTCTAATTTCAACCAAACAGGCTAGAAATGCTCCAATTGAGCTAATTAGCTTATTGAGAGAATATTGCAACTGTCTGACAAAAGTGAAAAATGTAAATTTCCAATTTCAACCAAACATGCTAGAAATGCTCCAATTGAGCTAATTAGCTTATTGTGAGAATATTGCAATTGTCTGACAAAAGTGAAAAATGTAAATTTCCAATTTCAACCAAACATGCTAAAATTGCTCCAATTGAGCTATTTAGCTCATTGTGAGATTATTGCAATTGTCTGACAAAAGTGAAAAATGTAAATTTCCAATTTCAACCAAACATGCTAGAAATGCTCCAATTGAGCTAATTAGCTTATTGTGAGAATATTACAAACGTCTGACAACACTGAAAAATGTAAATTTCCAATTTCAACCAAACATGCTAGAAATGCTCCAATTGAGCTAATTAGCTTATTGTGAGAATATTGCAATTGTCTGACAAAAGTGAAAAATGTAAATTTCCAATTTCAATTAAACATGCTAGAAATGCTCAAATTGCGCAAATAAGCCTACTGTAAGAATTTTACAAACGTCTGACAAAAGTGAAAAATGTAAATTTCGAATTTCAACCAAACATGCTAGAAATGCTCCAATTGAGCTAATTAGCTTATTGTGAGAATATTACAAACGTCTGACAACACTGAAAAATGTAAATTTTTAATTTCAACCAAACAGGCTAGAAATGCTCCAATTGAGCTAATTAGCTTATTGAGAGAATATTGCAAATGTCTGACAAAAGTGAAAAATGTAAATTTCCAATTTCAACCAAACATGCTAGAAATGCTCCAATTGAGCTAATTAGCTTATTGTGAGAATATTGCAATTGTCTGACAAAAGTCAAAAATGTAAATTTCCAATTTCAACCAAACATGCTAGAAATGCTCCAATTGAGCTAATTAGCTTATTGTGAGAATATTGCAATTGTCTGACAAAAGTGAAAAATGTAAATTTCCAATTTCAACCAAACATGCTAGAAATGCTCCAATTGAGCTAAATAGCTTATTGTGGGAATATTACAAACGTCTGACAAAAGTGAAAAATGTAAATTTCGAATTTCAACCAAACATGCTAGAAATGCTCCAATTGAGCTAATTAGCTTATTGTGAGAATATTACAAACGTCTGACAAAACTGAAAAATGTAATTTTCCAATTTTAACCAAACATGCTAGAAATGCTCCAATTGTGCTAATTAGCTTATTGTGAGAATATTGCAATTGTCTGACAAAAGTGAAAAATGTAAATTTCCAATTTCAACCAAACATGCTAGAAATGCTCAAATTGCGCGAATAAGCCTATTGTAAGAATTTTACAAACGTCTGACAAAACTGAAAAATGTAAATTACTAATTTCAACCAAACATGCTAGAAATGCTCCAATTGAGCTAATTAGCTTATTGTGAGAATATTACAAACGTCTGACAACACTGAAAAATGTAAATTTCTAATTTCAACCCAACATGCTAGAAATGCTCCAAATGATCTAATTAGCTTGTTGTGAGAATATTGCAATTGTCTGACAAAAGTGAAAAATGTAAATTTCCAATTTCAACCAAACATGCTAGAAATGCTCCAATTGAGCTAATTAGCTTATTGTGAGAATATTGCAATTGTCTGACAAAAGTGAAAAATGTAAATTTCCAATTTCAACCAAACATGCTAGAAATGCTCCAATTGAGCTAATTAGCTTATTGTGAGAATATTGCAATTGTCTGACAAAAGTGAAAAATGTAAATTTCCAATTTCAACCAAACATGCTAAAATTGCTCCAATTGAGCTAATTAGCTCATTGTGAGATTATTGCAATTGTCTGACAAAAGTGAAAAATGTAAATTTCCAATTTCAACCAAACATGCTAGAAATGCTCCAATTGAGCTAATTAGCTTATTGTGAGAATATTACAAACGTCTGACAACACTGAAAAATGTAAATTTCCAATTTCAACCAAACATGCTAGAAATGCTCCAATTGAGCTAATTAGCTTATTGTGAGAATATTGCAATTGTCTGACAAAAGTGAAAAATGTAAATTTCCAATTTCAATTAAACATGCTAGAAATGCTCAAATTGCGCAAATAAGCCTACTGTAAGAATTTTACAAACGTCTGACAAAAGTGAAAAATGTAAATTTCGAATTTCAACCAAACATGCTAGAAATGCTCCAATTGAGCTAATTAGCTTATTGTGAGAATATTACAAACGTCTGACAACACTGAAAAATGTAAATTTCTAATTTCAACCAAACAGGCTAGAAATGCTCCAATTGAGCTAATTAGCTTATTGAGAGAATATTGCAACTGTCTGACAAAAGTGAAAAATGTAAATTTCCAATTTCAACCAAACATGCTAGAAATGCTCCAATTGAGCTAATTAGCTTATTGTGAGAATATTGCAATTGTCTGACAAAAGTCAAAAATGTAAATTTCCAATTTCAACCAAACATGCTAGAAATGCTCCAATTGAGCTAATTAGCTTATTGTGAGAATATTACAAACGTCTAACAAAATTGAAAAATGTAAATTTCCAATTTCAACCAAACATGCTAGAAATGCTCCAATTGAGCTAATTAGCTTATTGTGAGAATATTGCAATTGTTTGACAGAAGTGAAAAATGTAAATTTGCAATTTCAACCAAACATGCTAGAAATGCTCCAATTTAGCTAATTAGCTTATTGTGAGAATATTACAAACGTCTGACAACACTGAAAAATGTTAATTTCCAATTTCAACCAAACATGCTAGAAATGCTCCAATTGTGCTAATTAGCTTATTGTGAGAATATTGCAATTGTCTGACAAAAGTGAAAAATGTAAATTTCCAATTTCAACCAAACATGCTAGAAATGCTCAAATTGCGCGAATAAGCCTACTGTAAGAATTTTACAAACGTCTGACAAAACTGAAAAATGTAAATTACTAATTTCAACCAAACATGCTAGAAATGCTCCAATTGAGCTAATTAGCTTATTGTGAGAATATTACAAACGTCTGACAACACTGAAAAATGTAAATTTCTAATTTCAACCCAACATGCTAGAAATGCTCCAAATGAGCTAATTAGCTTATTGTGAGAATATTGCAATTGTCTGACAAAAGTGAAAAATGTAAATTTCCAATTTCAACCAAACATGCTAGAAATGCTCCAATTGAGCTAGTTAGCTTATTGTGAGAATATTGCAATTGTCTGACAAAAGTGAAAAATGTAAATTTCCAATTTCAACCAAACATGCTAGAAATGCTCCAATTGAGCTAATTAGCTTATTGTGAGAATATTGCAATTGTCTGACAAAAGTGAAAAATGTAAATTTCCAATTTCAACCAAACATGCTAGAAATGCTCCAATTGAGCTAATTAGCTTATTGTGAGAATATTGCAATTGTCTGACAAAAGTGAAAAATGTAAATTTCCAATTTCAACCAAACATGCTAGAAATGCTCCAATTGAGCTAAATAGCTTATTGTGGGAATATTACAAACGTCTGACAAAAGTGAAAAATGTAAATTTCGAATTTCAACCAAACATGCTAGAAATGCTACAATTGAGCTAATTAGCTTATTGTGAGAATATTACAAACGTCTGACAAAACTGAAAAATGTAATTTTCCAATTTTAACCAAACATGCTAGAAATGCTCCAATTGTGCTAATTAGCTTATTGTGAGAATATTGCAATTGTCTGACAAAAGTGAAAAATGTAAATTTCCAATTTCAACCAAACATGCTAGAAATGCTCAAATTGCGCGAATAAGCCTACTGTAAGAATTTTACAAACGTCTGACAAAACTGAAAAATGTAAATTACTAATTTCAACCAAACATGCTAGAAATGCTCCAATTGAGCTAATTAGCTTATTGTGAGAATATTACAAACGTCTGACAACACTGAAAAATGTAAATTTCTAATTTCAACCCAACATGCTAGAAATGCTCCAAATGAGCTAATTAGCTTGTTGTGAGAATATTGCAATTGTCTGACAAAAGTGAAAAATGTAAATTTCCAATTTCAACCAAACATGCTAGAAATGCTCCAATTGAGCTAATTAGCTTATTGTGAGAATATTGCAATTGTCTGACAAAAGTGAAAAATGTAAATTTCCAATTTCAACCAAACATGCTAGAAATGCTCCAATTGAGCTAATTAGCTTATTGTGAGAATATTGCAATTGTCTGACAAAAGTGAAAAATGTAAATTTCCAATTTCAACCAAACATGTTAGAAATGCTCCAATTGAGCTAATTAGCTTATTGTGAGAATATTACAAACGTCTAACAAAATTGAAAAATGTAAATTTCCAATTTCAACCAAACATGCTAGAAATGCTCCAATTGAGCTAATTAGCTTATTGTGAGAATATTGCAATTGTCTGACAAAAGTGAAAAATGTAAATTTCCAATTTCAACCAAACATGCTAAAATTGCTCCAATTGAGCTAATTAGCTCATTGTGAGATTATTGCAATTGTCTGACAAAAGTGAAAAATGTAAATTTCCAATTTCAACCAAACATGCTAGAAATGCTCCAATTGAGCTAATTAGCTTATTGTGAGAATATTACAAACGTCTGACAACACTGAAAAATGTAAATTTCCAATTTCAACCAAACATGCTAGAAATGCTCCAATTGAGCTAATTAGCTTATTGTGAGAATATTGCAATTGTCTGACAAAAGTGAAAAATGTAAATTTCCAATTTCAATTAAACATGCTAGAAATGCTCAAATTGCGCAAATAAGCCTCCTGTAAGAATTTTACAAACGTCTGACAAAACTGAAAAATGTAAATTTCCAATTTCAACCAAACATGCTAGAAATGCTCCAATTGAGCTAATTAGCTTATTGTGAGAATATTACAAACGTCTGACAACACTGAAAAATGTAAATTTCTAATTTCAACCAAACAGGCTAGAAATGCTCCAATTGAGCTAATTAGCTTATTGAGAGAATATTGCAACTGTCTGACAAAAGTGAAAAATGTAAATTTCCAATTTCAACCAAACATGCTAGAAATGCTCCAATTGAGCTAATTAGCTTATTGTGAGAATATTGCAATTGTCAGACAAAAGTCAAAAATGTAAATTTCCAATTTCAACCAAACATGCTAGAAATGCTCCAATTGAGCTAATTAGCTTATTGTGAGAATATTGCAATTGTCTGACAAAAGTGAAAAATGTAAATTTCCAATTTCAACCAAACATGCTAAAATTGCTCCAATTGAGCTATTTAGCTCATTGTGAGATTATTGCAATTGTCTGACAAAAGTGAAAAATGTAAATTTCCAATTTCAACCAAACATGCTAGAAATGCTCCAATTGAGCTAATTAGCTTATTGTGAGAATATTACAAACGTCTGACAACACTGAAAAATGTAAATTTCCAATTTCAACCAAACATGCTAGAAATGCTCCAATTGAGCTAATTAGCTTATTGTGAGAATATTGCAATTGTCTGACAAAAGTGAAAAATGTAAATTTCCAATTTCAATTAAACATGCTAGAAATGCTCAAATTGCGCAAATAAGCCTACTGTAAGAATTTTACAAACGTCTGACAAAAGTGAAAAATGTAAATTTCGAATTTCAACCAAACATGCTAGAAATGCTCCAATTGAGCTAATTAGCTTATTGTGAGAATATTACAAACGTCTGACAACACTGAAAAATGTAAATTTTTAATTTCAACCAAACAGGCTAGAAATGCTCCAATTGAGCTAATTAGCTTATTGAGAGAATATTGCAACTGTCTGACAAAAGTGAAAAATGTAAATTTCCAATTTCAACCAAACATGCTAGAAATGCTCCAATTGAGCTAATTAGCTTATTGTGAGAATATTGCAATTGTCTGACAAAAGTCAAAAATGTAAATTTCCAATTTCAACCAAACATGCTAGAAATGCTCCAATTGAGCTAATTAGCTTATTGTGAGAATATTGCAATTGTCTGACAAAAGTGAAAAATGTAAATTTCCAATTTCAACCAAACATGCTAGAAATGCTCCAATTGAGCTAAATAGCTTATTGTGGGAATATTACAAACGTCTGACAAAAGTGAAAAATGTAAATTTCGAATTTCAACCAAACATGCTAGAAATGCTCCAATTGAGCTAATTAGCTTATTGTGAGAATATTACAAACGTCTGACAAAACTGAAAAATGTAATTTTCCAATTTTAACCAAACATGCTAGAAATGCTCCAATTGTGCTAATTAGCTTATTGTGAGAATATTGCAATTGTCTGACAAAAGTGAAAAATGTAAATTTCCAATTTCAACCAAACATGCTAGAAATGCTCAAATTGCGCGAATAAGCCTATTGTAAGAATTTTACAAACGTCTGACAAAACTGAAAAATGTAAATTACTAATTTCAACCAAACATGCTAGAAATGCTCCAATTGAGCTAATTAGCTTATTGTGAGAATATTACAAACGTCTGACAACACTGAAAAATGTAAATTTCTAATTTCAACCCAACATGCTAGAAATGCTCCAAATGATCTAATTAGCTTGTTGTGAGAATATTGCAATTGTCTGACAAAAGTGAAAAATGTAAATTTCCAATTTCAACCAAACATGCTAGAAATGCTCCAATTGAGCTAATTAGCTTATTGTGAGAATATTGCAATTGTCTGACAAAAGTGAAAAATGTAAATTTCCAATTTCAACCAAACATGCTAGAAATGCTCCAATTGAGCTAATTAGCTTATTGTGAGAATATTGCAATTGTCTGACAAAAGTGAAAAATGTAAATTTCCAATTTCAACCAAACATGCTAAAATTGCTCCAATTGAGCTAATTAGCTCATTGTGAGATTATTGCAATTGTCTGACAAAAGTGAAAAATGTAAATTTCCAATTTCAACCAAACATGCTAGAAATGCTCCAATTGAGCTAATTAGCTTATTGTGAGAATATTACAAACGTCTGACAACACTGAAAAATGTAAATTTCCAATTTCAACCAAACATGCTAGAAATGCTCCAATTGAGCTAATTAGCTTATTGTGAGAATATTGCAATTGTCTGACAAAAGTGAAAAATGTAAATTTCCAATTTCAATTAAACATGCTAGAAATGCTCAAATTGCGCAAATAAGCCTACTGTAAGAATTTTACAAACGTCTGACAAAAGTGAAAAATGTAAATTTCGAATTTCAACCAAACATGCTAGAAATGCTCCAATTGAGCTAATTAGCTTATTGTGAGAATATTACAAACGTCTGACAACACTGAAAAATGTAAATTTCTAATTTCAACCAAACAGGCTAGAAATGCTCCAATTGAGCTAATTAGCTTATTGAGAGAATATTGCAACTGTCTGACAAAAGTGAAAAATGTAAATTTCCAATTTCAACCAAACATGCTAGAAATGCTCCAATTGACTTAATTAGCTTATTGTGAGAATATTGCAATTGTCTGACAAAAGTCAAAAATGTAAATTTCCAATTTCAACCAAACATGCTAGAAATGCTCCAATTGAGCTAATTAGCTTATTGTGAGAATATTACAAACGTCTAACAAAATTGAAAAATGTAAATTTCCAATTTCAACCAAACATGCTAGAAATGCTCCAATTGAGCTAATTAGCTTATTGTGAGAATATTGCAATTGTTTGACAGAAGTGAAAAATGTAAATTTGCAATTTCAACCAAACATGCTAGAAATGCTCCAATTTAGCTAATTAGCTTATTGTGAGAATATTACAAACGTCTGACAACACTGAAAAATGTTAATTTCCAATTTCAACCAAACATGCTAGAAATGCTCCAATTGTGCTAATTAGCTTATTGTGAGAATATTGCAATTGTCTGACAAAAGTGAAAAATGTAAATTTCCAATTTCAACCAAACATGCTAGAAATGCTCAAATTGCGCGAATAAGCCTACTGTAAGAATTTTACAAACGTCTGACAAAACTGAAAAATGTAAATTACTAATTTCAACCAAACATGCTAGAAATGCTCCAATTGAGCTAATTAGCTTATTGTGAGAATATTACAAACGTCTGACAACACTGAAAAATGTAAATTTCTAATTTCAACCCAACATGCTAGAAATGCTCCAAATGAGCTAATTAGCTTGTTGTGAGAATATTGCAATTGTCTGACAAAAGTGAAAAATGTAAATTTCCAATTTCAACCAAACATGCTAGAAATGCTCCAATTGAGCTAATTAGCTTATTGTGAGAATATTGCAATTGTCTGACAAAAGTGAAAAATGTAAATTTCCAATTTCAACCAAACATGCTAGAAATGCTCCAATTGAGCTAATTAGCTTATTGTGAGAATATTGCAATTGTCTGACAAAAGTGAAAAATGTAAATTTCCAATTTCAACCAAACATGTTAGAAATGCTCCAATTGAGCTAATTAGCTTATTGTGAGAATATTACAAACGTCTAACAAAATTGAAAAATGTAAATTTCCAATTTCAACCAAACATGCTAGAAATGCTCTAATTGAGCTAATTAGCTTATTGTGAGAATATTGCAATTGTCTGACAAAAGTGAAAAATGTAAATTTCCAATTTCAACCAAACATGCTAAAATTGCTCCAATTGAGCTAATTAGCTCATTGTGAGATTATTGCAATTGTCTGACAAAAGTGAAAAATGTAAATTTCCAATTTCAACCAAACATGCTAGAAATGCTCCAATTGAGCTAATTAGCTTATTGTGAGAATATTACAAACGTCTGACAACACTGAAAAATGTAAATTTCCAATTTCAACCAAACATGCTAGAAATGCTCCAATTGAGCTAATTAGCTTATTGTGAGAATATTGCAATTGTCTGACAAAAGTGAAAAATGTAAATTTCCAATTTCAATTAAACATGCTAGAAATGCTCAAATTGCGCAAATAAGCCTCCTGTAAGAATTTTACAAACGTCTGACAAAACTGAAAAATGTAAATTTCCAATTTCAACCAAACATGCTAGAAATGCTCCAATTGAGCTAATTAGCTTATTGTGAGAATATTACAAACGTCTGACAACACTGAAAAATGTAAATTTCTAATTTCAACCAAACAGGCTAGAAATGCTCCAATTGAGCTAATTAGCTTATTGAGAGAATATTGCAACTGTCTGACAAAAGTGAAAAATGTAAATTTCCAATTTCAACCAAACATGCTAGAAATGCTCCAATTGAGCTAATTAGCTTATTGTGAGAATATTGCAATTGTCTGACAAAAGTCAAAAATGTAAATTTCCAATTTCAACCAAACATGCTAGAAATGCTCCAATTGAGCTAATTAGCTTATTGTGAGAATATTGCAATTGTCTGACAAAAGTGAAAAATGTAAATTTCCAATTTCAACCAAACATGCTAAAATTGCTCCAATTGAGCTATTTAGCTCATTGTGAGATTATTGCAATTGTCTGACAAAAGTGAAAAATGTAAATTTCCAATTTCAACCAAACATGCTAGAAATGCTCCAATTGAGCTAATTAGCTTATTGTGAGAATATTACAAACGTCTGACAACACTGAAAAATGTAAATTTCCAATTTCAACCAAACATGCTAGAAATGCTCCAATTGAGCTAATTAGCTTATTGTGAGAATATTGCAATTGTCTGACAAAAGTGAAAAATGTAAATTTCCAATTTCAATTAAACATGCTAGAAATGCTCAAATTGCGCAAATAAGCCTACTGTAAGAATTTTACAAACGTCTGACAAAAGTGAAAAATGTAAATTTCGAATTTCAACCAAACATGCTAGAAATGCTCCAATTGAGCTAATTAGCTTATTGTGAGAATATTACAAACGTCTGACAACACTGAAAAATGTAAATTTTTAATTTCAACCAAACAGGCTAGAAATGCTCCAATTGAGCTAATTAGCTTATTGAGAGAATATTGCAAATGTCTGACAAAAGTGAAAAATGTAAATTTCCAATTTCAACCAAACATGCTAGAAATGCTCCAATTGAGCTAATTAGCTTATTGTGAGAATATTGCAATTGTCTGACAAAAGTCAAAAATGTAAATTTCCAATTTCAACCAAACATGCTAGAAATGCTCCAATTGAGCTAATTAGCTTATTGTGAGAATATTGCAATTGTCTGACAAAAGTGAAAAATGTAAATTTCCAATTTCAACCAAACATGCTAGAAATGCTCCAATTGAGCTAAATAGCTTATTGTGGGAATATTACAAACGTCTGACAAAAGTGAAAAATGTAAATTTCGAATTTCAACCAAACATGCTAGAAATGCTCCAATTGAGCTAATTAGCTTATTGTGAGAATATTACAAACGTCTGACAAAACTGAAAAATGTAATTTTCCAATTTTAACCAAACATGCTAGAAATGCTCCAATTGTGCTAATTAGCTTATTGTGAGAATATTGCAATTGTCTGACAAAAGTGAAAAATGTAAATTTCCAATTTCAACCAAACATGCTAGAAATGCTCAAATTGCGCGAATAAGCCTATTGTAAGAATTTTACAAACGTCTGACAAAACTGAAAAATGTAAATTACTAATTTCAACCAAACATGCTAGAAATGCTCCAATTGAGCTAATTAGCTTATTGTGAGAATATTACAAACGTCTGACAACACTGAAAAATGTAAATTTCTAATTTCAACCCAACATGCTAGAAATGCTCCAAATGATCTAATTAGCTTGTTGTGAGAATATTGCAACTGTCTGACAAAAGTGAAAAATGTAAATTTCCAATTTCAACCAAACATGCTAGAAATGCTCCAATTGAGCTAATTAGCTTATTGTGAGAATATTGCAATTGTCTGACAAAAGTGAAAAATGTAAATTTCCAATTTCAACCAAACATGCTAGAAATGCTCCAATTGAGCTAATTAGCTTATTGTGAGAATATTGCAATTGTCTGACAAAAGTGAAAAATGTAAATTTCCAATTTCAACCAAACATGCTAAAATTGCTCCAATTGAGCTAATTAGCTCATTGTGAGATTATTGCAATTGTCTGACAAAAGTGAAAAATGTAAATTTCCAATTTCAACCAAACATGCTAGAAATGCTCCAATTGAGCTAATTAGCTTATTGTGAGAATATTACAAACGTCTGACAACACTGAAAAATGTAAATTTCCAATTTCAACCAAACATGCTAGAAATGCTCCAATTGAGCTAATTAGCTTATTGTGAGAATATTGCAATTGTCTGACAAAAGTGAAAAATGTAAATTTCCAATTTCAATTAAACATGCTAGAAATGCTCAAATTGCGCAAATAAGCCTACTGTAAGAATTTTACAAACGTCTGACAAAAGTGAAAAATGTAAATTTCGAATTTCAACCAAACATGCTAGAAATGCTCCAATTGAGCTAATTAGCTTATTGTGAGAATATTACAAACGTCTGACAACACTGAAAAATGTAAATTTCTAATTTCAACCAAACAGGCTAGAAATGCTCCAATTGAGCTAATTAGCTTATTGAGAGAATATTGCAACTGTCTGACAAAAGTGAAAAATGTAAATTTCCAATTTCAACCAAACATGCTAGAAATGCTCCAATTGAGCTAATTAGCTTATTGTGAGAATATTGCAATTGTCTGACAAAAGTCAAAAATGTAAATTTCCAATTTCAACCAAACATGCTAGAAATGCTCCAATTGAGCTAATTAGCTTATTGTGAGAATATTACAAACGTCTAACAAAATTGAAAAATGTAAATTTCCAATTTCAACCAAACATGCTAGAAATGCTCCAATTGAGCTAATTAGCTTATTGTGAGAATATTGCAATTGTTTGACAGAAGTGAAAAATGTAAATTTGCAATTTCAACCAAACATGCTAGAAATGCTCCAATTTAGCTAATTAGCTTATTGTGAGAATATTACAAACGTCTGACAACACTGAAAAATGTTAATTTCCAATTTCAACCAAACATGCTAGAAATGCTCCAATTGTGCTAATTAGCTTATTGTGAGAATATTGCAATTGTCTGACAAAAGTGAAAAATGTAAATTTCCAATTTCAACCAAACATGCTAGAAATGCTCAAATTGCGCGAATAAGCCTACTGTAAGAATTTTACAAACGTCTGACAAAACTGAAAAATGTAAATTACTAATTTCAACCAAACATGCTAGAAATGCTCCAATTGAGCTAATTAGCTTATTGTGAGAATATTACAAACGTCTGACAACACTGAAAAATGTAAATTTCTAATTTCAACCCAACATGCTAGAAATGCTCCAAATGAGCTAATTAGCTTATTGTGAGAATATTGCAATTGTCTGACAAAAGTGAAAAATGTAAATTTCCAATTTCAACCAAACATGCTAGAAATGCTCCAATTGAGCTAGTTAGCTTATTGTGAGAATATTGCAATTGTCTGACAAAAGTGAAAAATGTAAATTTCCAATTTCAACCAAACATGCTAGAAATGCTCCAATTGAGCTAATTAGCTTATTGAGAGAATATTGCAACTGTCTGACAAAAGTGAAAAATGTAAATTTCCAATTTCAACCAAACATGCTAGAAATGCTCCAATTGAGCTAATTAGCTTATTGTGAGAATATTGCAATTGTCTGACAAAAGTCAAAAATGTAAATTTCCAATTTCAACCAAACATGCTAGAAATGCTCCAATTGAGCTAATTAGCTTATTGTGAGAATATTGCAATTGTCTGACAAAAGTGAAAAATGTAAATTTCCAATTTCAACCAAACATGCTAAAATTGCTCCAATTGAGCTATTTAGCTCATTGTGAGATTATTGCAATTGTCTGACAAAAGTGAAAAATGTAAATTTCCAATTTCAACCAAACATGCTAGAAATGCTCCAATTGAGCTAATTAGCTTATTGTGAGAATATTACAAACGTCTGACAACACTGAAAAATGTAAATTTCCAATTTCAACCAAACATGCTAGAAATGCTCCAATTGAGCTAATTAGCTTATTGTGAGAATATTGCAATTGTCTGACAAAAGTGAAAAATGTAAATTTCCAATTTCAATTAAACATGCTAGAAATGCTCAAATTGCGCAAATAAGCCTACTGTAAGAATTTTACAAACGTCTGACAAAAGTGAAAAATGTAAATTTCGAATTTCAACCAAACATGCTAGAAATGCTCCAATTGAGCTAATTAGCTTATTGTGAGAATATTACAAACGTCTGACAACACTGAAAAATGTAAATTTTTAATTTCAACCAAACAGGCTAGAAATGCTCCAATTGAGCTAATTAGCTTATTGAGAGAATATTGCAAATGTCTGACAAAAGTGAAAAATGTAAATTTCCAATTTCAACCAAACATGCTAGAAATGCTCCAATTGAGCTAATTAGCTTATTGTGAGAATATTGCAATTGTCTGACAAAAGTCAAAAATGTAAATTTCCAATTTCAACCAAACATGCTAGAAATGCTCCAATTGAGCTAATTAGCTTATTGTGAGAATATTGCAATTGTCTGACAAAAGTGAAAAATGTAAATTTCCAATTTCAACCAAACATGCTAGAAATGCTCCAATTGAGCTAAATAGCTTATTGTGGGAATATTACAAACGTCTGACAAAAGTGAAAAATGTAAATTTCGAATTTCAACCAAACATGCTAGAAATGCTCCAATTGAGCTAATTAGCTTATTGTGAGAATATTACAAACGTCTGACAAAACTGAAAAATGTAATTTTCCAATTTTAACCAAACATGCTAGAAATGCTCCAATTGTGCTAATTAGCTTATTGTGAGAATATTGCAATTGTCTGACAAAAGTGAAAAATGTAAATTTCCAATTTCAACCAAACATGCTAGAAATGCTCAAATTGCGCGAATAAGCCTATTGTAAGAATTTTACAAACGTCTGACAAAACTGAAAAATGTAAATTACTAATTTCAACCAAACATGCTAGAAATGCTCCAATTGAGCTAATTAGCTTATTGTGAGAATATTACAAACGTCTGACAACACTGAAAAATGTAAATTTCTAATTTCAACCCAACATGCTAGAAATGCTCCAAATGATCTAATTAGCTTGTTGTGAGAATATTGCAATTGTCTGACAAAAGTGAAAAATGTAAATTTCCAATTTCAACCAAACATGCTAGAAATGCTCCAATTGAGCTAATTAGCTTATTGTGAGAATATTGCAATTGTCTGACAAAAGTGAAAAATGTAAATTTCCAATTTCAACCAAACATGCTAGAAATGCTCCAATTGAGCTAATTAGCTTATTGTGAGAATATTGCAATTGTCTGACAAAAGTGAAAAATGTAAATTTCCAATTTCAACCAAACATGCTAAAATTGCTCCAATTGAGCTAATTAGCTCATTGTGAGATTATTGCAATTGTCTGACAAAAGTGAAAAATGTAAATTTCCAATTTCAACCAAACATGCTAGAAATGCTCCAATTGAGCTAATTAGCTTATTGTGAGAATATTACAAACGTCTGACAACACTGAAAAATGTAAATTTCCAATTTCAACCAAACATGCTAGAAATGCTCCAATTGAGCTAATTAGCTTATTGTGAGAATATTGCAATTGTCTGACAAAAGTGAAAAATGTAAATTTCCAATTTCAATTAAACATGCTAGAAATGCTCAAATTGCGCAAATAAGCCTACTGTAAGAATTTTACAAACGTCTGACAAAAGTGAAAAATGTAAATTTCGAATTTCAACCAAACATGCTAGAAATGCTCCAATTGAGCTAATTAGCTTATTGTGAGAATATTACAAACGTCTGACAACACTGAAAAATGTAAATTTCTAATTTCAACCAAACAGGCTAGAAATGCTCCAATTGAGCTAATTAGCTTATTGAGAGAATATTGCAACTGTCTGACAAAAGTGAAAAATGTAAATTTCCAATTTCAACCAAACATGCTAGAAATGCTCCAATTGAGCTAATTAGCTTATTGTGAGAATATTGCAATTGTCTGACAAAAGTCAAAAATGTAAATTTCCAATTTCAACCAAACGTGCTAGAAATGCTCCAATTGAGCTAATTAGCTTATTGTGAGAATATTACAAACGTCTAACAAAATTGAAAAATGTAAATTTCCAATTTCAACCAAACATGCTAGAAATGCTCCAATTGAGCTAATTAGCTTATTGTGAGAATATTGCAATTGTTTGACAGAAGTGAAAAATGTAAATTTGCAATTTCAACCAAACATGCTAGAAATGCTCCAATTTAGCTAATTAGCTTATTGTGAGAATATTACAAACGTCTGACAACACTGAAAAATGTTAATTTCCAATTTCAACCAAACATGCTAGAAATGCTCCAATTGTGCTAATTAGCTTATTGTGAGAATATTGCAATTGTCTGACAAAAGTGAAAAATGTAAATTTCCAATTTCAACCAAACATGCTAGAAATGCTCAAATTGCGCGAATAAGCCTACTGTAAGAATTTTACAAACGTCTGACAAAACTGAAAAATGTAAATTACTAATTTCAACCAAACATGCTAGAAATGCTCCAATTGAGCTAATTAGCTTATTGTGAGAATATTACAAACGTCTGACAACACTGAAAAATGTAAATTTCTAATTTCAACCCAACATGCTAGAAATGCTCCAAATGAGCTAATTAGCTTATTGTGAGAATATTGCAATTGTCTGACAAAAGTGAAAAATGTAAATTTCCAATTTCAACCAAACATGCTAGAAATGCTCCAATTGAGCTAGTTAGCTTATTGTGAGAATATTGCAATTGTCTGACAAAAGTGAAAAATGTAAATTTCCAATTTCAACCAAACATGCTAGAAATGCTCCAATTGAGCTAATTAGCTTATTGTGAGAATATTGCAATTGTCTGACAAAAGTGAAAAATGTAAATTTCCAATTTCAACCAAACATGCTAGAAATGCTCCAATTGAGCTAATTAGCTTATTGTGAGAATATTGCAATTGTCTGACAAAAGTGAAAAATGTAAATTTCCAATTTCAACCAAACATGCTAGAAATGCTCCAATTGAGCTAAATAGCTTATTGTGGGAATATTACAAACGTCTGACAAAAGTGAAAAATGTAAATTTCGAATTTCAACCAAACATGCTAGAAATGCTACAATTGAGCTAATTAGCTTATTGTGAGAATATTACAAACGTCTGACAAAACTGAAAAATGTAATTTTCCAATTTTAACCAAACATGCTAGAAATGCTCCAATTGTGCTAATTAGCTTATTGTGAGAATATTGCAATTGTCTGACAAAAGTGAAAAATGTAAATTTCCAATTTCAACCAAACATGCTAGAAATGCTCAAATTGCGCGAATAAGCCTACTGTAAGAATTTTACAAACGTCTGACAAAACTGAAAAATGTAAATTACTAATTTCAACCAAACATGCTAGAAATGCTCCAATTGAGCTAATTAGCTTATTGTGAGAATATTACAAACGTCTGACAACACTGAAAAATGTAAATTTCTAATTTCAACCCAACATGCTAGAAATGCTCCAAATGAGCTAATTAGCTTGTTGTGAGAATATTGCAATTGTCTGACAAAAGTGAAAAATGTAAATTTCCAATTTCAACCAAACATGCTAGAAATGCTCCAATTGAGCTAATTAGCTTATTGTGAGAATATTGCAATTGTCTGACAAAAGTGAAAAATGTAAATTTCCAATTTCAACCAAACATGCTAGAAATGCTCCAATTGAGCTAATTAGCTTATTGTGAGAATATTGCAATTGTCTGACAAAAGTGAAAAATGTAAATTTCCAATTTCAACCAAACATGTTAGAAATGCTCCAATTGAGCTAATTAGCTTATTGTGAGAATATTACAAACGTCTAACAAAATTGAAAAATGTAAATTTCCAATTTCAACCAAACATGCTAGAAATGCTCCAATTGAGCTAATTAGCTTATTGTGAGAATATTGCAATTGTCTGACAAAAGTGAAAAATGTAAATTTCCAATTTCAACCAAACATGCTAAAATTGCTCCAATTGAGCTAATTAGCTCATTGTGAGATTATTGCAATTGTCTGACAAAAGTGAAAAATGTAAATTTCCAATTTCAACCAAACATGCTAGAAATGCTCCAATTGAGCTAATTAGCTTATTGTGAGAATATTACAAACGTCTGACAACACTGAAAAATGTAAATTTCCAATTTCAACCAAACATGCTAGAAATGCTCCAATTGAGCTAATTTGCTTATTGTGAGAATATTGCAATTGTCTGACAAAAGTGAAAAATGTAAATTTCCAATTTCAATTAAACATGCTAGAAATGCTCAAATTGCGCAAATAAGCCTCCTGTAAGAATTTTACAAACGTCTGACAAAACTGAAAAATGTAAATTTCCAATTTCAACCAAACATGCTAGAAATGCTCCAATTGAGCTAATTAGCTTATTGTGAGAATATTACAAACGTCTGACAACACTGAAAAATGTAAATTTCTAATTTCAACCAAACAGGCTAGAAATGCTCCAATTGAGCTAATTAGCTTATTGAGAGAATATTGCAACTGTCTGACAAAAGTGAAAAATGTAAATTTCCAATTTCAACCAAACATGCTAGAAATGCTCCAATTGAGCTAATTAGCTTATTGTGAGAATATTGCAATTGTCAGACAAAAGTCAAAAATGTAAATTTCCAATTTCAACCAAACATGCTAGAAATGCTCCAATTGAGCTAATTAGCTTATTGTGAGAATATTGCAATTGTCTGACAAAAGTGAAAAATGTAAATTTCCAATTTCAACCAAACATGCTAAAATTGCTCCAATTGAGCTATTTAGCTCATTGTGAGATTATTGCAATTGTCTGACAAAAGTGAAAAATGTAAATTTCCAATTTCAACCAAACATGCTAGAAATGCTCCAATTGAGCTAATTAGCTTATTGTGAGAATATTACAAACGTCTGACAACACTGAAAAATGTAAATTTCCAATTTCAACCAAACATGCTAGAAATGCTCCAATTGAGCTAATTAGCTTATTGTGAGAATATTGCAATTGTCTGACAAAAGTGAAAAATGTAAATTTCCAATTTCAATTAAACATGCTAGAAATGCTCAAATTGCGCAAATAAGCCTACTGTAAGAATTTTACAAACGTCTGACAAAAGTGAAAAATGTAAATTTCGAATTTCAACCAAACATGCTAGAAATGCTCCAATTGAGCTAATTAGCTTATTGTGAGAATATTACAAACGTCTGACAACACTGAAAAATGTAAATTTTTAATTTCAACCAAACAGGCTAGAAATGCTCCAATTGAGCTAATTAGCTTATTGAGAGAATATTGCAACTGTCTGACAAAAGTGAAAAATGTAAATTTCCAATTTCAACCAAACATGCTAGAAATGCTCCAATTGAGCTAATTAGCTTATTGTGAGAATATTGCAATTGTCTGACAAAAGTCAAAAATGTAAATTTCCAATTTCAACCAAACATGCTAGAAATGCTCCAATTGAGCTAATTAGCTTATTGTGAGAATATTGCAATTGTCTGACAAAAGTGAAAAATGTAAATTTCCAATTTCAACCAAACATGCTAGAAATGCTCCAATTGAGCTAAATAGCTTATTGTGGGAATATTACAAACGTCTGACAAAAGTGAAAAATGTAAATTTCGAATTTCAACCAAACATGCTAGAAATGCTCCAATTGAGCTAATTAGCTTATTGTGAGAATATTACAAACGTCTGACAAAACTGAAAAATGTAATTTTCCAATTTTAACCAAACATGCTAGAAATGCTCCAATTGTGCTAATTAGCTTATTGTGAGAATATTGCAATTGTCTGACAAAAGTGAAAAATGTAAATTTCCAATTTCAACCAAACATGCTAGAAATGCTCAAATTGCGCGAATAAGCCTATTGTAAGAATTTTACAAACGTCTGACAAAACTGAAAAATGTAAATTACTAATTTCAACCAAACATGCTAGAAATGCTCCAATTGAGCTAATTAGCTTATTGTGAGAATATTACAAACGTCTGACAACACTGAAAAATGTAAATTTCTAATTTCAACCCAACATGCTAGAAATGCTCCAAATGATCTAATTAGCTTGTTGTGAGAATATTGCAATTGTCTGACAAAAGTGAAAAATGTAAATTTCCAATTTCAACCAAACATGCTAGAAATGCTCCAATTGAGCTAATTAGCTTATTGTGAGAATATTGCAATTGTCTGACAAAAGTGAAAAATGTAAATTTCCAATTTCAACCAAACATGCTAGAAATGCTCCAATTGAGCTAATTAGCTTATTGTGAGAATATTGCAATTGTCTGACAAAAGTGAAAAATGTAAATTTCCAATTTCAACCAAACATGCTAAAATTGCTCCAATTGAGCTAATTAGCTCATTGTGAGATTATTGCAATTGTCTGACAAAAGTGAAAAATGTAAATTTCCAATTTCAACCAAACATGCTAGAAATGCTCCAATTGAGCTAATTAGCTTATTGTGAGAATATTACAAACGTCTGACAACACTGAAAAATGTAAATTTCCAATTTCAACCAAACATGCTAGAAATGCTCCAATTGAGCTAATTAGCTTATTGTGAGAATATTGCAATTGTCTGACAAAAGTGAAAAATGTAAATTTCCAATTTCAATTAAACATGCTAGAAATGCTCAAATTGCGCAAATAAGCCTACTGTAAGAATTTTACAAACGTCTGACAAAAGTGAAAAATGTAAATTTCGAATTTCAACCAAACATGCTAGAAATGCTCCAATTGAGCTAATTAGCTTATTGTGAGAATATTACAAACGTCTGACAACACTGAAAAATGTAAATTTCTAATTTCAACCAAACAGGCTAGAAATGCTCCAATTGAGCTAATTAGCTTATTGAGAGAATATTGCAACTGTCTGACAAAAGTGAAAAATGTAAATTTCCAATTTCAACCAAACATGCTAGAAATGCTCCAATTGACTTAATTAGCTTATTGTGAGAATATTGCAATTGTCTGACAAAAGTCAAAAATGTAAATTTCCAATTTCAACCAAACATGCTAGAAATGCTCCAATTGAGCTAATTAGCTTATTGTGAGAATATTACAAACGTCTAACAAAATTGAAAAATGTAAATTTCCAATTTCAACCAAACATGCTAGAAATGCTCCAATTGAGCTAATTAGCTTATTGTGAGAATATTGCAATTGTTTGACAGAAGTGAAAAATGTAAATTTGCAATTTCAACCAAACATGCTAGAAATGCTCCAATTTAGCTAATTAGCTTATTGTGAGAATATTACAAACGTCTGACAACACTGAAAAATGTTAATTTCCAATTTCAACCAAACATGCTAGAAATGCTCCAATTGAGCTAATTAGCTTATTGTGAGAATATTGCAATTGTCTGACAAAAGTGAAAAAAGTAAATTTCCAATTTCAACCAAACATGCTAGAAATGCTCAAATTGCGCAAATAAGCCTACTGTAAGAATTTTACAAACGTCTGACAAAACTGAAAAATTTAAATTTCCAATTTCAACCAAACATGCTGAAAATGCTCCAATTGAGCTAATTAGCTTATTGTGAGAATATTACAAACGTCTGACAACACTGAAAAATGTAAATTTCTAATTTCAACCAAACATGCTAGAAATGCTCCAAATGAGCTAATTAGCTTATTGTGATAATATTGCAATTGTCTGACAAAAGTGAAAAATGTAAATTTCCAATTTCAACCAAACATGCTAGAATTGCTCCAATTGAGCTAATTAGCTTATTGTGAGAATATTACAAACGTCTGACAACACTGAAAAATGTAAATTTCCAATTTCAACCAAACATGCTAGAAATGCTCCAATTGAGCTAATTAGCTTATTGTGAGAATATTGCAATTGTCTGACAAAAGTGAAAAATGTAAATTTCCAATTTCAATTAAACATGCTAGAAATGCTCAAATTGCGCGAATAAGCCTACTGTAAGAATTTTACAAACGTCTGACAAAACTGAAAAATGTAAATTTCCAATTTCAACCAAACATGCTAGAAATGCTCCAATTGAGCTAATTAGCTTATTGTGAGAATATTACAAACGTCTGACAACACTGAAAAATGTAAATTTCTAATTTCAACCAAACATGCTAGAAATGCTCCAATTGAGCTAATTAGCTTATTGAGAGGATATTGCAACTGTCTGACAAAAGTGAAAAATGTAAATTTCCAATTTCAACCAAACATGCTAGAAATGCTCCAATTGAGCTAATTAGCTTATTGTGAGAATATTGCAATTGTCTAACAAAATTGAAAAATGTAAATTTCCAATTTCAACCAAACATGCTAGAAATGCTCCAATTGAGCTAATTAGCTTATTGTGAGAATATTGCAATTGTTTGACAGAAGTGAAAAATGTAAATTTGCAATGTCAACACAACATGCTAGAAATGCTCCAATTTAGCTAATTAGCTTATTGTGAGAATATTACAAACGTCTGACAACACTGAAAAATGTTAATTTCCAATTTCAACCAAACATGCTAGAAATGCTCCAATTGAGCTAATTAGCTTATTGTGAGAATATTGCAATTGTCTGACAAAAGTGAAAAAAGTAAATTTCCAATTTCAACCAAACATGCTAGAAATGCTCAAATTGCGCAAATAAGCCTACTGTAAGAATTTTACAAACGTCTGACAAAAGTGAAAAATGTAAATTTCCAATTTCAACCAAACATGCTAAAAATGCTCCAATTGAGCTAATTAGCTTATTGTGAGAATATTACAAACGTCTGACAACACTGAAAAATGTAAATTTCTAATTTCAACCAAACATGCTAGAAATGCTCCAAATGAGATAATTAGCTTATTGTGATAATATTGCAATTGTCTGACAAAAGTGAAAAATGTAAATTTCCAATTTCAACCAAACATGCTAGAATTGCTCCAATTGAGCTAATTAGCTTACTGTGAGATTAATCCAATTGTCTGACAAAAGTGAAAAATGTAAATTTCCAATTTCAACCAAACATGCTAGAAATGCTCCAATTGAGCTAATTAGCTTATTGTGAGAATATTACAGACGTCTGACAACACTGAAAAATGTAAATTTCCAATTTCAACCGAAGATGCTAGAAATGCTCCAATTGAGCTAATTAGCTTATTGTGAGAATATTGCAATTGTCTGACAAAAGTGAAAAATGTAAATTTCCAATTTCAACCAAACATGCTAGAAATGCTCAACTTGCGCAAATAAGCCTACTGTAAGATTTTTACAAACGTCTGACAAAACTGAAAAATGTAAATTTCCAATTTCAACCAAACATGCTAGAAATGCTCCAATTGAGCTAATTAGCTTATTGTGAGAATATTACAAACGTCTAACAAAATTGAAAAATGTAAATTTCCAATTTCAACCAAACATGCTAGAAATGCTCCAAATGAGCTAATTAGCTTATTGAGAGAATATTGCAAATGTCTGACAAAATTGAGAAATGTAAATTTCCAATTTCAACCAAACGTGCTAGAAATGCTCCAATTGAGCTAATTAGCTTATTGTGAGAATATTGCAATTGTCTGACAAAAGTGAAAAATGTAAATTTCCAATTTAAACCAAACATGCTAGAAATGCTCCAATTGAGCTAATTAGCTTATTGTGAGAATATTACAAACGTCTGACAACACTGAAAAATGTAAATTTCCAATTTCAACCAAACATGCTAGAAATGCTCCAATTGAGCTAATTAGCTTATTGTGAGAATATTGCAATTGTCTGACAAAAGTGAAAAATGTAAATTTCCAATTTCAACCAAACATGCTAGAAATGCTCAAATTGCGCAAATAAGCCTACTGTAAGAATTTTACAAACGTCTGACAAAACTGAAAAATGTAAATTTCCAATTTCAACCAAACATGCTAGAAATGCTCCAAATGAGCTAATTAGCTTATTGAGAGAATATTGCAAATGTCTGACAAAAGTGAAAAATATAAATTTCCAATTTCAACCAAACATGCTAGAAATGCTCCAATTGAGCTAATTAGCTTGTTGTGAGAATATTGCAATTGTCTGACAAAAGTGAGAAATGTAAATTTCCAATTTCAACCAAACATGCTAGAAATGCTCCAATTGAGCTAATTAGTTTATTGTGAGAATACTACAAACGTCTGACAAAAGTGAAAAATGTAAATTTCCAATTTCAACCAAACATGCTAGAAATGCTCCAATTGAGCTAATTAGCTTATTGAGAGAATATTGCAATTGTCTGACAAAACTGAAAAATGTAAATTTCCAATTTCAACCAAACTTGCTAGAAATGCTCCAATTGAGCTAATTAGCGTATTGTGAGAATATTGCAATTGTCTGACAAAAGTGAAAAATGTAAATTTCCAATTTCAATTAAACATGCTAGAAATGCTCCAATTGAGCTAATTAGCTTATTGTGAGAATATTACAAACGTCTGACAACACTGAAAAATGTAAATTTCCAATTTCAACCAAACATGCTAGAAATGCTCCAATTGAGCTAATTAGCTTATTGTGAGAATATTGCAATTGTCTGACAAAAGTGAAAAATGTAAATTTCCAATTTCAATTAAACATGCTAGAAATGCTCAAATTGCGCAAATAAACCTACTGTAAGAATTTTACAAACGTCTGACAAAACTGAAAAATGTAAATTTCCAATTTCAACCAAACATGCTAGAAATGCTCCAATTGAGCTAATTAGCTTATTGTGAGAATATTACAAACGTCTGACAACACTGAAAAATGTAAATTTCCAATTTCAACCAAACATGCTAGAAATGCTCCAATTGAGCTAATTAGCTTATTGTGAGAATATTGCAATTGTCTGACAAAAGTGAAAAATGTAAATTTCCAATTTCAACCAAACATGCTAGAAATGCTCCAATTGAGCTAATTAGCTTATTGTGAGAATATTACAAACGTCTGACAACACTGAAAAATGTAAATTTCTAATTTCAACCAAACAGGCTAGAAATGCTCCAAATGAGCTAATTAGCTTATTGAGAGAACATTGCAACTGTCTGACAAAAGTGAAAAATGTAAATTTCCAATTTCAACCAAACATGCTAGAAATGCTCCAATTGAGCTAATTAGCTTATTGTGAGAATATTACAAATGTTTAACAAAATTGAAAAATGTAAATTTCCAATTTCAACCAAACATGCTAGAAATGCTCCAAATGAGCTAATTAGCTTATTGAGAGAATATTGCAAATGTCTGACAAAATTGAGAAATGTAAATTTCCAATTTCAACCAAACATGCTAGAAATGCTCCAATTGAGCTAATTAGCTTATTGTGAGAATATTGCAATTGTCTGACAAAAGTGAAAAATGTAAATTTCCAATTTCAATTAAACATGCTAGAAATGCTCCAATTGAGCTAATTAGCTTATTGTGAGAATATTACAAACGTCTAACAAAATTGAAAAATGTAAATTTCCAATTTCAACCAAACATGCTAGAAATGCTCCAAATGAGCTAATTAGCTTATTGTGAGAATATTACAAACGTCTGACAACACTGAAAAATGTAAATTTCCAATTTCAACTAAACATGCTGGAAATGCTCCAATTGAGCTAATTAGCTTATTGTGAGAATATTGCAATTGTCTGACAAAAGTGAAAAATGTAAATTTCCAATTTCCATTAAACATGCTAGAAATGCTCCAATTGAGCTAATTAGCTTATTGTGAGAATATTACAAACCTCTGACAACACTGAAAAATGTAAATTTCCAATTTCAACCAAACATGCTAGAAATGCTCCAATTGAGCTAATTAGCTTATTGTGAGAATATTGCAATTGTCTGACAAAAGTGAAAAATGTAAATTTCCAATTTCAATTAAACATGCTAGAAATGCTCAAATTGCGCAAATAAGCCTACTGTAAGAATTTTACAAACGTCTGACAAAACTGAAAAATGTAAATTTCCAATTTCAACCAAACATGCTAGAAATGCTCCAATTGAGCTAATTAGCTTATTGTGAGAATATTACAAACGTCTGACAACACTGAAAAATGTAAATTTCTAATTTCAACCAAACAGGCTAGAAATGCTCCAAATGAGCTAATTAGCTTATTGAGAGAACATTGCAACTGTCTGACAAAAGTGAAAAATGTAAATTTCCAATTTCAACCAAACATGCTAGAAATGCTCCAATTTAGCTAATTAGCTTATTGTGAGAATATTACAAACGTCTGACAACACTGAAAAATGTAAATTTCCAATTTCAACCAAACATGCTAGAAATGCTCCAATTGCGCAAATAAGCCTACTGTAAGAATTTTACAAACGTCTGACAAAACTGAAAAATGTAAATTTCCAATTTCAACCAAACATGCTAGAAATGCTCCAATTGAGCTAATTAGCTTATTGTGCGAATATTACAAACGTCTGACAAAAGTGAAAAATGTAAATTTTCAATTTCAACCAAACATGCTAGAAATGCTCCAATTGAGCTAATTAGCTTATTGTGAGAATATTACAAACGTCTAACAAAATTGAAAAATGTAAATTTCCAATTTCAACCAAACATGCTAGAAATGCTCCAATTGAGCTAATTAGCTTATTGTGAGAATATTGCAATTGTCTGACAAAAGTGAAAAATGTAAATTTCCAATTTCAACCAAACATGCTAGAAATGCTCCAATTGAGCTAATTAGCTTATTGTGAGAATATTACAAACGTCTGACAACACTGAAAAATGTAAATTTCCAATTTCAACCAAACATGCTAGAAATGCTCCAATTGAGCTAATTAGCTTATTGTGAGAATATTGCAATTGTCTGACAAAAGTGAAAAATGTAAATTTCCAATTTCAACCAAACATGCTAGAAATGCTCAAATTGCGCAAATAAGCCTACTGTAAGAATATTACAAACGTCTGACAACACTGAAAAATGTAAATTTCTAATTTCAACCAAACATGCTAGAAATGCTCTAAATGAGCTAATTAGCTTATGCTAGAAATGCTCCAATTGAGCTAATTAGCTTATTGTGAGAATATTGCAATTGTCTGACAAAACTGAAAAATGTAAATTTGTAATTTCAACCAAACATGCTAGAAATGCTCCAATTGAGCTAATTAGCTTATTGAGAGAATATTGCAATTGTCTGACAAAACTGAAAAATGTAAATTTCCAATTTCAACCAAACATGCTAGAAATGCTCCAATTGAGCTAATTAGCTTATTGTGAGAATATTACAAACGTCTAACAAAATTGAAAAATGTAAATTTCCAACTTCAACCAAACATGCTAGAAATGCTCCAATTGAGCTAATTAGCTTATTGTGAGAATATTGCAATTGTCTGACAAAAGTGAAAAATGTAAATTTCCAATTTCAATTAAACATGCTAGAAATGCTCCAATTGAGCTAATTAGCTTATTGTGAGAATATTACAAACCTCTGACAACACTGAAAAATGTAAATTTCCAATTTCAACCAAACATGCTAGAAATGCTCCAATTGAGCTAATTAGCTTATTGTGAGAATATTGCAATTGTCTGACAAAAGTGAAAAATGTAAATTTCCAATTTCAATTAAACATGCTAGAAATGCTCAAATTGCGCAAATAAGCCTACTGTAAGAATTTTACAAACGTCTGACAAAACTGAAAAATGTAAATTTCCAATTTCAACCAAACATGCTAGAAATGCTCCAATTGAGCTAATTAGCTTATTGTGAGAATATTACAAACGTCTGACAACACTGAAAAATGTAAATTTCTAATTTCAACCAAACAGGCTAGAAATGCTCCAAATGAGCTAATTAGCTTATTGAGAGAACATTGCAACTGTCTGACAAAAGTGAAAAATGTAAATTTCCAATTTCAACCAAACATGCTAGAAATGCTCCAATTTAGCTAATTAGCTTATTGTGAGAATATTACAAACGTCTGACAACACTGAAAAATGTAAATTTCCAATTTCAACCAAACATGCTAGAAATGCTCCAATTGCGCAAATAAGCCTACTGTAAGAATTTTACAAACGTCTGACAAAACTGAAAAATGTAAATTTCCAATTTCAACCAAACATGCTAGAAATGCTCCAATTGAGCTAATTAGCTTATTGTGCGAATATTACAAACGTCTGACAAAAGTGAAAAATGTAAATTTTCAATTTCAACCAAACATGCTAGAAATGCTCCAATTGAGCTAATTAGCTTATTGTGAGAATATTACAAACGTCTAACAAAATTGAAAAATGTAAATTTCCAATTTCAACCAAACATGCTAGAAATGCTCCAATTGAGCTAATTAGCTTATTGTGAGAATATTGCAATTGTCTGACAAAAGTGAAAAATGTAAATTTCCAATTTCAACCAAACATGCTAGAAATGCTCCAATTGAGCTAATTAGCTTATTGTGAGAATATTACAAACGTCTGACAACACTGAAAAATGTAAATTTCCAATTTCAACCAAACATGCTAGAAATGCTCCAATTGAGCTAATTAGCTTATTGTGAGAATATTGCAATTGTCTGACAAAAGTGAAAAATGTAAATTTCCAATTTCAACCAAACATGCTAGAAATGCTCAAATTGCGCAAATAAGCCTACTGTAAGAATATTACAAACGTCTGACAACACTGAAAAATGTAAATTTCTAATTTCAACCAAACATGCTAGAAATGCTCTAAATGAGCTAATTAGCTTATGCTAGAAATGCTCCAATTGAGCTAATTAGCTTATTGTGAGAATATTGCAATTGTCTGACAAAACTGAAAAATGTAAATTTGTAATTTCAACCAAACATGCTAGAAATGCTCCAATTGAGCTAATTAGCTTATTGTGAGAATATTACAAACGTCTAACAAAATTGAAAAATGTAAATTTCCAACTTCAACCAAACATGCTAGAAATGCTCCAATTGAGCTAATTAGCTTATTGTGAGAATATTGCAATTGTCTGACAAAAGTGAAAAATGTAAATTTCCAATTTCAATTAAACATGCTAGAAATGCTCCAATTGAGCTAATTAGCTTATTGTGAGAATATTACAAACGTCTAACAAAATTGAAAAATGTAAATTTCCAATTTCAACCAAACATGCTAGAAATGCTCCAAATGAGCTAATTAGCTTATTGAGAGAATATTGCAACTGTTTGACAAAAGTGAAAAATGTGAATTTCCAATTTCAACCAAACGTGCTAGAAATGCTCCAATTGAGCTAATTAGCTTATTGTCAAATAATTACAAACGTCGGACAAAAGTGAAAAATGTAAATTTCCAATTTCAACCAAACATGCTAGAAATGCTCCAATTGAGCTAATTAGCTTATTGTGAGAATATTACAAACGTCTGACAAAACTGAAAAATGTAAATTTCCAATTTCAACCAAACATGCTAGAAATGCTCCAATTGAGCTAATTAGCTTATTGTGAGAATATTGCAATTGTCTGACAAAACTGAAAAATGTAAATTTGTAATTTCAACCAAACATGCTAGAAATGCTCCAATTGAGCTAATTAGCTTATTGAGAGAATATTGCAATTGTCTGACAAAACTGAAAAATGTAAATTTCCAATTTCAACCAAACATGCTAGAAATGCTCCAATTGAGCTAATTAGCTTATTGTGAGAATATTACAAACGTCTAACAAAATTGAAAAATGTAAATTTCCAACTTCAACCAAACATGCTAGAAATGCTCCAATTGAGCTAATTAGCTTATTGTGAGAATATTGCAATTGTCTGACAAAAGTGAAAAATGTAAATTTCCAATTTCAATTAAACATGCTAGAAATGCTCCAATTGAGCTAATTAGCTTATTGTGAGAATATTACAAACGTCTAACAAAAGTGAAAAATGTGAATTTCCAATTTCAACCAAACGTGCTAGAAATGCTCCAATTGAGCTAATTAGCTTATTGTCAAATAATTACAAACGTCGGACAAAAGTGAAAAATGTAAATTTCCAATTTCAACCAAACATGCTAGAAATGCTCCAATTGAGCTAATTAGCTTATTGTGAGAATATTACAATTGTCTGACAAAACTGAAAAATGTAAATTTCCAATTTCAACCAAACATGCTAGAAATGCTCCAATTGAGCTAATTAGCTTATTGTGAGAATATTGCAATTGTCTGACAAAAGTGAAAAATGTAAATTTCCAATTTCAACCAAATATGCTAGAAATGCTCCAATTGAGTTAATTAGCTTATTGTGGGAATATTACAAACGTCTGACAAAAGTGAAAAATGTAAATTTCGAATTTCAACCAAACATGCTAGAAATGCTCCAATTGAGCTAATTAGCTTATTGTGAGAATATTACAAACGTCTGACAAAACTGAAAAATGTAATTTTCCAATTTTAACCAAACATGCTAGAAATGCTCCAATTGTGCTAATTAGCTTATTGTGAGAATATTGCAATTGTCTGACAAAAGTGAAAAATGTAAATTTCCAATTTCAACCAAACATGCTAGAAATGCTCCAATTGAGCTAATTAGCTTATTGAAAAATTATTGCAATTGTCTGACAAAAGTGAAAAATGTAAGTTTCCAATTTCAACCAAACATGCTAGAAATGCTCCAATTGAGCTAATTAGCTTATTGTGAGAATATTACAAACGTCTAACGAGACTGAAAAATGTGAAATTCCAATTTCAACCAAACATGCTAGAAATGCTCCAATTGAGCTAATTAGCTTATTGTGAGAATATTGCAATTGTCTGACAAAAGTGAAAAATGTAAATTTCCAATTTCAACCAAACATGCTAGAAATGCTCCAATTGAGCTAATTAGCTTATTGTGAGAATAATACAAACGTCTGACAAAACTGAAAAATGTAAATTTCCAATTTCAACCAAACATGCTAGAAATGCTCCAATTGAGCTAATTAGCTTATTGAGAGAATATTGCAATTGTCAGACAAAACTGAAAAATGTAAATTTCCAATTTCAACCAAACATGCTAGAAATGCTCCAATTGAGCTAATTAGCCTATTGTGAGAATATTACAAACGTCTAACAAAATTGAAAAATGTAAATTTCCAATTTCAACCAAACATGCTAGAAATGCTCCAATCGAGCTAATTAGCTTATTGTGAGAATATTGCAATTGTCTGACAAAAGTGAAAAATGTAAATTTCCAATTTCAACCAAACATGCTAGAAATGCTCCAATTGAGCTAATTAACTTATTGTGACAATATTACAAATGTCTGACAAAACTGAAAAATGTAAATTTCCAATTTCAACCAAACATGCTAGAAATGCTCCAATTGAGCTAATTAGCTTATTGTGAGAATATTACAAACGTCTGACAACACTGAAAAATGTAAATTTCTAATTTCAACCAAACATGCTAGAAAAGCTCCAAATGAGCTAATTAGCTTAATGAGAGAATATTGCAATTGTCTGACAAAAGTGAAAAATGTAAATTTCCAATTTCAACCAAACATGCTAGAAATGTTCCAATTGTGCTTATTAGCTTATTGTGACAATATTGCAATTGTCTGACAAAAGTGAAAATTGTAAATTTCCAATTTCAACCAAACATGCTAGAAATGCTCCAATTGAGCTAATTAGCTTATTGTGAGAATATTACAAACGTCTGACAACACTGAAAAATGTAAATTTCTAATTTCAACCAAACATGCTAGCAAAGCTCCAAATGAGCTAATTAGCTTAATGAGAGAATATTGCAATTGTCTGACAAAAGTGAAAAATGTAAATTTCCAATTTCAACCAAACATGCTAGAAATGTTCCAATTGTGCTTATTAGCTTATTGTGAGAATATTGCAATTGTCTGACAAAAGTGAAAAATGTAAATTTCCAATTTCAACCAAACATGCTAGAAATGCTCCAATTGAGCTAATTAGCTTATTGTGAGAATACTACAAACGTCTGACAAAACTGAAAAATGTAAATTTCCAATTTCAACCAAACATGCTAGAGATGCTCCAATTGAACTAATTAGCTTATTGTGAGAATATTGCAATTGTCTGACAAAACTGAAAAATGTAAATTTCCAATTTCAACCAAACATGCTAGAAATGCTCCAATTGAGCTAATTAGCTTATTGTGAGAATATTGCAATTGTCTGACAAAAGTGAAAAATGTAAATTTCCAATTTCAACCAAACATGCTAGAATTGCTCCAATTGAGCTAATTAGCTTACTGTGAGATTATTGCAATTGTCTGACAAAAGTGAAAAATGTAAAATTCCAATTTCAACGAAACATGCTAGAAATGCTCCAATTGAGCTAATTAGCTTATTGTGAGAATATTACAAACGTCTGACAACACTGAAAAATGTAAATTTCCAATTTCAACCGAAGATGCTAGAAATGCTCCAATTGAGCTAATTAGCTTATTGTGAGAATAATGCAATTGTCTGACAAAAGTGAAAAATGTAAATTTCCAATTTCAACCAAACATGCTAGAAATGCTCAAATTGCGCAAATAAGCCTACTGTAAGAATTTTACAAACGTCTGACAAAACTGAAAAATGTAAATTTCCAATTTCAACCAAACATGCTAGAAATGCTCCAATTGAGCTAATTAGCTTATTGTGAGAATATTACAAACGTCTGACAACACTGAAAAATGTAAATTTCTAATTTCAACCAAACATGCTAGAAATGCTCCAAATGAGCTAATTAGCTTATTGAGAGAATATTGCAACTGTCTGACAAAAGTGAAAAATGTAAATTTCCAATTTCAACCAAACATGCTAGAAATGCTCCAATTGAGCTAATTAGCTTATTGTGAGAATATTGCAATTGTCTGACAAAAGTGAAAAATGTAAATTTCCAATTTCAACCAAACATGCTAGAAATGCTCCAATTGAGCTAATTAGCTTATTGTGAGAATATTACAAACGTCTAACAAAATTGAAAAATGTAAATTTCCATTTTCAACCAAACATGCTAGAAATGCTCCAATTGAGCTAATTAGCTTAATGTGAGAATATTGCAATTGTCTGACAAAAGTGAAAAATGTAAATTTCTAATTTCAACCAAACATGCTAGAAATGCTCCAATTGAGCTAATTAGCTTATTGTGAGAATATTACAAACATCTGACAACACTGAAAAATGTAAGTTTCCAATTTCAACCAAACATGCTAGAAATGCTCCAATTGAGCTAATTAGCTTATTGTGAGAGTATTGCAATTGTCTGACAAAAGTGAAAAATGTAAATTTCCAATTTCAACCAAACATGCTAGAAATGCTCAAATTGCGCAAATAAGCCTACTGTAAGAATTTTACAAACGTCTGACAAAACTGAGAAATGTAAATTTCCAATTTCAACAAAATATGCTAGAAATGCTCCAATTGAGTTAATTAGCTTATTGTGGGAATATTACAAACGTCTGACAAAAGTGAAAAATGTAAATTTCGAATTTCAACCAAACATGCTAGAAATGCTCCAATTGAGCTAATTAGCTTATTGTGAGAATATTACAAACGTCTGACAAAACTGAAAAATGTAATTTTCCAATTTTAACCAAACATGCTAGAAATGCTCCAATTGTGCTAATTAGCTTATTGTGAGAATATTGCAATTGTCTGACAAAAGTGAAAAATGTAAATTTCCAATTTCAACCAAACATGCTAGAAATGCTCCAATTGAGCTAATTAGCTTATTGAAAAATTATTGCAATTGTCTGACAAAAGTGAAAAATGTAAGTTTCCAATTTCAACCAAACTTGCTAGAAATGCTCCAATTGAGCTAATTAGCTTATTGTGAGAATATTACAAACGTCTGACAACACTGAAAAATGTAAATTTCTAATTTCAACCAAACATGCTAGAAAAGCTCCAAATGAGCTAATTAGCTTAATGAGAGAATATTGCAATTGTCTGACAAAAGTGAAAAATGTAAATTTCCAATTTCAACCAAACATGCTAGAAATGTTCCAATTGTGCTTATTAGCTTATTGTGACAATATTGCAATTGTCTGACAAAAGTGAAAATTGTAAATTTCCAATTTCAACCAAACATGCTAGAAATGCTCCAATTGAGCTAATTAGCTTATTGTGAGAATATTACAAACGTCTGACAACACTGAAAAATGTAAATTTCCAATTTCAACCAAACATGCTAGAAATGCTCCAATTGAGCTAATTAGCTTATTGTGAGAATATTACAAACGTCTGACAACACTGAAAAATGTAAATTTCCAATTTCAACCAAACATGCTAGAAATGCTCCAATTGAGCTAATTAGCTTATTGTGAGAATATTGCAATTGTCTGACAAAAGTGAAGAATGTAAATTTCCAATTTCAACCAAACATGCTAGAAATGCTCAAATTGCGCAAATAAGCCTACTGTAAGAATATTACAAACGTCTGACAACACTGAAAAATGTAAATTTCTAATTTCAACCAAACATGCTAGAAATGCTCTAAATGAGCTAATTAGCTTATGCTAGAAATGCTCCAATTGAGCTAATTAGCTTATTGTGAGAATATTGCAATTGTCTGACAAAACTGAAAAATGTAAATTTGTAATTTCAACCAAACATGCTAGAAATGCTCCAATTGAGCTAATTAGCTTATTGTGAGAATATTACAAACGTCTAACAAAATTGAAAAATGTAAATTTCCAACTTCAACCAAACATGCTAGAAATGCTCCAATTGAGCTAATTAGCTTATTGTGAGAATATTGCAATTGTCTGACAAAAGTGAAAAATGTAAATTTCCAATTTCAATTAAACATGCTAGAAATGCTCCAATTGAGCTAATTAGCTTATTGTGAGAATATTGCAATTGTCTGACAAAAGTGAAAAATTTAAATTTCCAATTTCAATTAAACATGCTAGAAATGCTCCAATTGAGCTAATTAGCTTATTGTGAGAATATTACAAACGTCTAACAAAAGTGAAAAATGTAAATTTCCAATTTCAACCAAACATGCTAGAAATGCTCCAAATGAACTAATTAGCTTATTGAGAGAATATTGCAACTGTTTGACAAAAGTGAAAAATGTGAATTTCCAATTTCAACCAAACGTGCTAGAAATGCTCCAATTGAGCTAATTAGCTTATTGTCAAATAATTACAAACGTCGGACAAAAGTGAAAAATGTAAATTTCCAATTTCAACCAAACATGCTAGAAATGCTCCAATTGAGCTAATTAGCTTATTGTGAGAATATTACAAACGTCTGACAAAACTGAAAAATGTAAATTTCCAATTTCAACCAAACATGCTAGAAATGCCCCAATTGAGCTAATTAGCTTATTGTGAGAATATTGCAATTGTCTGACAAAACTGAAAAATGTAAATTTGTAATTTCAACCAAACATGCTAGAAATGCTCCAATTGAGCTAATTAGCTTATTGAGAGAATATTGCAATTGTCTGACAAAACTGAAAAATGTAAATTTCCAATTTCAACCAAACATGCTAGAAATGCTCCAATTGAGCTAATTAGCTTATTGTGAGAATATTACAAACGTCTAACAAAATTGAAAAATGTAAATTTCCAACTTCAACGAAACATGCTAGAAATGCTCCAATTGAGCTAATTAGCTTATTGTGAGAATATTGCAATTGTCTGACAAAAGTGAAAAATGTAAATTTCCAATTTCAATTAAACATGCTAGAAATGCTCCAATTGAGCTAATTAGCTTATTGTGAGAATATTACAAACGTCTAACAAAAGTGAAAAATGTGAATTTCCAATTTCAACCAAACGTGCTAGAAATGCTCCAATTGAGCTAATTAGCTTATTGTCAAATAATTACAAACGTCGGACAAAAGTGAAAAATGTAAATTTCCAATTTCAACCAAACATGCTAGAAATGCTCCAATTGAGCTAATTAGCTTATTGTGAGAATATTACAAATGTCTGACAAAACTGAAAAATGTAAATTTCCAATTTCAACCAAACATGCTAGAAATGCTCCAATTGAGCTAATTAGCTTATTGTGAGAATATTGCAATTGTCTGACAAAAGTGAAAAATGTAAATTTCCAATTTCAACCAAATATGCTAGAAATGCTCCAATTGAGTTAATTAGCTTATTGTGGGAATATTACAAACGTCTGACAAAAGTGAAAAATGTAAATTTCGAATTTCAACCAAACATGCTAGAAATGCTCCAATTGAGCTAATTAGCTTATTGTGAGAATATTACAAACGTCTGACAAAACTGAAAAATGTAATTTTCCAATTTTAACCAAACATGCTAGAAATGCTCCAATTGTGCTAATTAGCTTATTGTGAGAATATTGCAATTGTCTGACAAAAGTGAAAAATGTAAATTTCCAATTTCAACCAAACATGCTAGAAATGCTCCAATTGAGCTAATTAGCTTATTGAAAAATTATTGCAATTGTCTGACAAAAGTGAAAAATGTAAGTTTCCAATTTCAACCAAACATGCTAGAAATGCTCCAATTGAGCTAATTAGCTTATTGTGAGAATATTACAAACGTCTAACGAAACTGAAAAATGTGAATTTCCAATTTCAACCAAACATGCTAGAAATGCTCCAATTGAGCTAATTAGCTTATTGTGAGAATATTGCAATTGTCTGACAAAAGTGAAAAATGTAAATTTCCAATTTCAACCAAACATGCTAGAAATGCTCCAATTGAGCTAATTAGCTTATTGTGAGAATACTACAAACGTCTGACAAAACTGAAAAATGTAAATTTCCAATTTCAACCAAACATGCTAGAAATGCTCCAATTGAGCTAATTAGCTTATTGAGAGAATATTGCAATTGTCAGACAAAACTGAAAAATGTAAATTTCCAATTTCAACCAAACATGCTAGAAATGCTCCAATTGAGCTAATTAGCTTATTGTGAGAATATTACAAACGTCTAACAAAATTGAAAAATGTAAATTTCCAATTTCAACCAAACATGCTAGAAATGCTCCAATCGAGCTAATTAGCTTATTGTGAGAATATTGCAATTGTCTGACAAAAGTGAAAAATGTAAATTTCCAATTTCAACCAAACATGCTAGAAATGCTCCAATTGAGCTAATTAGCTTATTGTGACAATATTACAAACGTCTGACAAAACTGAAAAATGTAAATTTCCAATTTCAACCAAACATGCTAGAAATGCTCCAATTGAGCTAATTAGCTTATTGTGAGAATATTACAAACGTCTGACAACACTGAAAAATGTAAATTTCTAATTTCAACCAAACATGCTAGAAAAGCTCCAAATGAGCTAATTAGCTTAATGAGAGAATATTGCAATTGTCTGACAAAAGTGAAAAATGTAAATTTCCAATTTCAACCAAACATGCTAGAAATGTTCCAATTGTGCTAATTAGCTTATTGTGACAATATTGCAATTGTCTGACAAAAGTGAAAAATGTAAATTTCCAATTTCAACCAAACATGCTAGAAATGCTCCAATTGAGCTCATTAGCTTATTGTGAGAATACTACAAACGTCTGACAAAACTGAAAAATGTAAATTTCCAATTTCAACCAAACATGCTAGAGATGCTCCAATTGAACTAATTAGCTTATTGAGAGAATATTGCAATTGTCTGACAAAACTGAAAAATGTAAATTTCCAATTTCAACCAAACATGCTAGAAATGCTCCAATTGAGCTAATTAGCTTATTGTGAGAATATTGCAATTGTCTGACAAAAGTGAAAAATGTAAATTTCCAATTTCAACCAAACATGCTAGAATTGCTCCAATTGAGCTAATTAGCTTACTGTGAGATTATTGCAATTGTCTGACAAAAGTGAAAAATGTAAAATTCCAATTTCAACGAAACATGCTAGAAATGCTCCGATTGAGCTAATTAGCTTATTGTGAGAATATTACAAACGTCTGACAACACTGAAAAATGTAAATTTCCAATTTCAACCGAAGATGCTAGAAATGCTCCAATTGAGCTAATTAGCTTATTGTGAGAATAATGCAATTGTCTGACAAAAGTGAAAAATGTAAATTTCCAATTTCAACCAAACATGCTAGAAATGCTCAAATTGCGCAAATAAGCCTACTGTAAGAATTTTACAAACGTCTGACAAAACTGAAAAATGTAAATTTCCAATTTCAACCAAACATGCTAGAAATGCTCCAATTGAGCTAATTAGCTTATTGTGAGAATATTACAAACGTCTGACAACACTGAAAAATGTAAATTTCTAATTTCAACCAAACATGCTAGAAATGCTCCAAATGAGCTAATTAGCTTATTGAGAGAATATTGCAACTGTCTGACAAAAGTGAAAAATGTAAATTTCCAATTTCAACCAAACATGCTAGAAATGCTCCAATTGAGCTAATTAGCTTATTGTGAGAATATTGCAATTGTCTGACAAAAGTGAAAAATGTAAATTTCCAATTTCAACCAAACATGCTAGAAATGCTCCAATTGAGCTAATTAGCTTATTGTGAGAATATTACAAACGTCTAACAAAATTGAAAAATGTAAATTTCCATTTTCAACCAAACATGCTAGAAATGCTCCAATTGAGCTAATTAGCTTAATGTGAGAATATTGCAATTGTCTGACAAAAGTGAAAAATGTAAATTTCTAATTTCAACCAAACATGCTAGAAATGCTCCAATTGAGCTAATTAGCTTATTGTGAGAATATTACAAACATCTGACAACACTGAAAAATGTAAGTTTCCAATTTCAACCAAACATGCTAGAAATGCTCCAATTGAGCTAATTAGCTTATTGTGAGAGTATTGCAATTGTCTGACAAAAGTGAAAAATGTAAATTTCCAATTTCAACCAAACATGCTAGAAATGCTCAAATTGTGCAAATAAGCCTACTGTAAGAATTTTACAAACGTCTGACAAAACTGAGAAATGTAAATTTCCAATTTCAACAAAATATGCTAGAAATGCTCCAATTGAGTTAATTAGCTTATTGTGGGAATATTACAAACGTCTGACAAAAGTGAAAAATGTAAATTTCGAATTTCAACCAAACATGCTAGAAATGCTCCAATTGAGCTAATTAGCTTATTGTGAGAATATTACAAACGTCTGACAAAACTGAAAAATGTAATTTTCCAATTTTAACCAAACATGCTAGAAATGCTCCAATTGTGCTAATTAGCTTATTGTGAGAATATTGCAATTGTCTGACAAAAGTGAAAAATGTAAATTTCCAATTTCAACCAAACATGCTAGAAATGGTCCAATTGAGCTAATTAGCTTATTGAAAAATTATTGCAATTGTCTGACAAAAGTGAAAAATGTAAGTTTCCAATTTCAACCAAACTTGCTAGAAATGCTCCAATTGAGCTAATTAGCTTATTGTGAGAATATTACAAACGTCTGACAAAACTGAAAAATGTAATTTTCCAATTTCAACCAAACATGCTAGAAATGCTCCAATTGAGCTAATTAGCTCATTGTGAGAATATTACAAACGTCTAACGAAACTGAAAAATGTGAATTTCCAATTTCAACCAAACATGCTAGAAATGCTCCAATTGAGCTAATTAGCTTATTGTGAGAATATTGCAATTGTCTGACAAAAGTGAAAAATGTAAATTTCCAATTTCAACCAAACATGCTAGAAATGCTCCAATTGAGCTAATTAGCTTATTGTGAGAATACTACAAACGTCTGACAAAACTGAAAAATGTAAATTTCCAATTTCAACCAAACATGCTAGAAATGCTCCAATTGAGCTAATTAGCTTATTGAGAGAATATTGCAATTGTCAGACAAAACTGAAAAATGTAAATTTCCAATTTCAACCAAACATGCTAGAAATGCTCCAATTGAGCTAATTAGCTTATTGTGAGAATATTACAAACGTCTAACAAAATTGAAAAATGTAAATTTCCAATTTCAACCAAACATGCTAGAAATGCTCCAATCGAGCTAATTAGCTTATTGTGAGAATATTGCAATTGTCTGACAAAAGTGAAAAATGTAAATTTCGAATTTCAACCAAACATGCTAGAAATGCTCCAATTGAGCTAATTAGCTTATTGTGAGAATATTACAAACGTCTGACAACACTGAAAAATGTAAATTTTTAATTTCAACCAAACAGGCTAGAAATGCTCCAATTGAGCTAATTAGCTTATTGAGAGAATATTGCAACTGTCTGACAAAAGTGAAAAATGTAAATTTCCAATTTCAACCAAACATGCTAGAAATGCTCCAATTGAGCTAATTAGCTTATTGTGAGAATATTGCAATTGTCTGACAAAAGTCAAAAATGTAAATTTCCAATTTCAACCAAACATGCTAGAAATGCTCCAATTGAGCTAATTAGCTTATTGTGAGAATATTGCAATTGTCTGACAAAAGTGAAAAATGTAAATTTCCAATTTCAACCAAACATGCTAGAAATGCTCCAATTGAGCTAAATAGCTTATTGTGGGAATATTACAAACGTCTGACAAAAGTGAAAAATGTAAATTTCGAATTTCAACCAAACATGCTAGAAATGCTCCAATTGAGCTAATTAGCTTATTGTGAGAATATTACAAACGTCTGACAAAACTGAAAAATGTAATTTTCCAATTTTAACCAAACATGCTAGAAATGCTCCAATTGAGCTAATTAGCTTATTGTGAGAATATTACAAACGTCTAACAAAATTGAAAAATGTAAATTTCCAATTTCAACCAAACATGCTAGAAATGCTCCAATCGAGCTAATTAGCTTATTGTGAGAGTATTGCAATTGTCTGACAAAAGTGAAAAATGTAAATTTCCAATTTCAACCAAACATGCTAAAATTGCTCCAATTGAGCTAATTAGCTCATTGTGAGATTATTGCAATTGTCTGACAAAAGTGAAAAATGTAAATTTCCAATTTCAACCAAACATGCTAGAAATGCTCCAATTGAGCTAATTAGCTTATTGTGAGAATATTACAAACGTCTGACAACACTGAAAAATGTAAATTTCCAATTTCAACCAAACATGCTAGAAATGCTCCAATTGAGCTAATTAGCTTATTGTGAGAATATTGCAATTGTCTGACAAAAGTGAAAAATGTAAATTTCCAATTTCAATTAAACATGCTAGAAATGCTCAAATTGCGCAAATAAGCCTACTGTAAGAATTTTACAAACGTCTGACAAAAGTGAAAAATGTAAATTTCGAATTTCAACCAAACATGCTAGAAATGCTCCAATTGAGCTAATTAGCTTATTGTGAGAATATTACAAACGTCTGACAACACTGAAAAATGTAAATTTTTAATTTCAACCAAACAGGCTAGAAATGCTCCAATTGAGCTAATTAGCTTATTGAGAGAATATTGCAACTGTCTGACAAAAGTGAAAAATGTAAATTTCCAATTTCAACCAAACATGCTAGAAATGCTCCAATTGAGCTAATTAGCTTATTGTGAGAATATTGCAATTGTCTGACAAAAGTGAAAAATGTAAATTTCCAATTTCAACCAAACATGCTAGAAATGCTCCAATTGAGCTAAATAGCTTATTGTGGGAATATTACAAACGTCTGACAAAAGTGAAAAATGTAAATTTCGAATTTCAACCAAACATGCTAGAAATGCTCCAATTGAGCTAATTAGCTTATTGTGAGAATATTACAAACGTCTGACAAAACTGAAAAATGTAATTTTCCAATTTTAACCAAACATGCTAGAAATGCTCCAATTGTGCTAATTAGCTTATTGTGAGAATATTGCAATTGTCTGACAAAAGTGAAAAATGTAAATTTCCAATTTCAACCAAACATGCTAGAAATGCTCAAATTGCGCGAATAAGCCTACTGTAAGAATTTTACAAACGTCTGACAAAACTGAAAAATGTAAATTACTAATTTCAACCAAACATGCTAGAAATGCTCCAATTGAGCTAATTAGCTTATTGTGAGAATATTACAAACGTCTGACAACACTGAAAAATGTAAATTTCTAATTTCAACCCAACATGCTAGAAATGCTCCAAATGATCTAATTAGCTTGTTGTGAGAATATTGCAATTGTCTGACAAAAGTGAAAAATGTAAATTTCCAATTTCAATTAAACATGCTAGAAATGCTCAAATTGCGCAAATAAGCCTACTGTAAGAATTTTACAAACGTCTGACAAAAGTGAAAAATGTAAATTTCGAATTTCAACCAAACATGCTAGAAATGCTCCAATTGAGCTAATTAGCTTATTGTGAGAATATTACAAACGTCTGACAACACTGAAAAATGTAAATTTCTAATTTCAACCAAACAGGCTAGAAATGCTCCAATCGAGCTAATTAGCTTATTGAGAGAATATTGCAACTGTCTGACAAAAGTGAAAAATGTAAATTTCCAATTTCAACCAAACATGCTAGAAATGCTCCAATTGAGCTAATTAGCTTATTGTGAGAATATTGCAATTGTCTGACAAAAGTCAAAAATGTAAATTTCCAATTTCAACCAAACATGCTAGAAATGCTCCAATTGAGCTAATTAGCTTATTGTGAGAATATTACAAACGTCTAACAAAATTGAAAAATGTAAATTTCCAATTTCAACCAAACATGCTAGAAATGCTCCAATTGAGCTAATTAGCTTATTGTGAGAATATTGCAATTGTTTGACAGAAGTGAAAAATGTAAATTTGCAATTTCAACCAAACATGCTAGAAATGCTCCAATTTAGCTAATTAGCTTATTGTGAGAATATTACAAACGTCTGACAACACTGAAAAATGTTAATTTCCAATTTCAACCAAACATGCTAGAAATGCTCCAATTGAGCTAATTAGCTTATTGTGAGAATATTGCAATTGTCTGACAAAAGTGAAAAAAGTAAATTTCCAATTTCAACCAAACATGCTAGAAATGCTCAAATTGCGCAAATAAGCCTACTGTAAGAATTTTACAAACGTCTGACAAAACTGAAAAATTTAAATTTCCAATTTCAACCAAACATGCTGAAAATGCTCCAATTGAGCTAATTAGCTTATTGTGAGAATATTACAAACGTCTGACAACACTGAAAAATGTAAATTTCTAATTTCAACCAAACATGCTAGAAATGCTCCAAATGAGCTAATTAGCTTATTGTGATAATATTGCAATTGTCTGACAAAAGTGAAAAATGTAAATTTCCAATTTCAACCAAACATGCTAGAATTGCTCCAATTGAGCTAATTAGCTTATTGTGAGAATATTACAAACGTCTGACAACACTGAAAAATGTAAATTTCCAATTTCAACCAAACATGCTAGAAATGCTCCAATTGGGCTAATTAGCTTATTGTGAGAATATTGCAATTGTCTGACAAAAGTGAAAAATGTAAATTTCCAATTTCAATTAAACATGCTAGAAATGCTCAAATTGCGCGAATAAGCCTACTGTAAGAATTTTACAAACGTCTGACAAAACTGAAAAATGTAAATTTCCAATTTCAACCAAACATGCTAGAAATGCTCCAATTGAGCTAATTAGCTTATTGTGAGAATATTACAAACGTCTGACAACACTGAAAAATGTAAATTTCTAATTTCAACCAAACATGCTAGAAATGCTCCAATTGAGCTAATTAGCTTATTGAGAGGATATTGCAACTGTCTGACAAAAGTGAAAAATGTAAATTTCCAATTTCAACCAAACATGCTAGAAATGCTCCAATTGAGCTAATTAGCTTATTGTGAGAATATTGCAATTGTCTAACAAAATTGAAAAATGTAAATTTCCAATTTCAACCAAACATGCTAGAAATGCTCCAATTGAGCTAATTAGCTTATTGTGAGAATATTGCAATTGTTTGACAGAAGTGAAAAATGTAAATTTGCAATTTCAACACAACATGCTAGAAATGCTCCAATTTAGCTAATTAGCTTATTGTGAGAATATTACAAACGTCTGACAACACTGAAAAATGTTAATTTCCAATTTCAACCAAACATGCTAGAAATGCTCCAATTGAGCTAATTAGCTTATTGTGAGAATATTGCAATTGTCTGACAAAAGTGAAAAAAGTAAATTTCCAATTTCAACCAAACATGCTAGAAATGCTCCAAATGAGATAATTAGCTTATTGTGATAATATTGCAATTGTCTGACAAAAGTGAAAAATGTAAATTTCCAATTTCAACCAAACATGCTAGAATTGCTCCAATTGAGCTAATTAGCTTACTGTGAGATTATTGCAATTGTCTGACAAAAGTGAAAAATGTAAATTTCCAATTTCAACCAAACATGCTAGAAATGCTCCAATTGAGCTAATTAGCTTATTGTGAGAATATTACAGACGTCTGACAACACTGAAAAATGTAAATTTCCAATTTCAACCGAAGATGCTAGAAATGCTCCAATTGAGCTAATTAGCTTATTGTGAGAATATTGCAATTGTCTGACAAAAGTGAAAAATGTAAATTTCCAATTTCAACCAAACATGCTAGAAATGCTCAACTTGCGCAAATAAGCCTACTGTAAGATTTTTACAAACGTCTGACAAAACTGAAAAATGTAAATTTCCAATTTCAACCAAACATGCTAGAAATGCTCCAATTGAGCTAATTAGCTTATTGTGAGAATATTACAAACGTCTAACAAAATTGAAAAATGTAAATTTCCATTTTCAACCAAACATGCTAGAAATGCTCCAATTGAGCTAATTAGCTTATTGTGAGAATATTGCAATTGTCTGACAAAAGTGAAAAATGTAAATTTCCAATTTAAACCAAACATGCTAGAAATGCTCCAATTGAGCTAATTAGCTTATTGTGAGAATATTACAAACGTCTGACAACACTGAAAAATGTAAATTTCCAATTTCAACCAAACATGCTAGAAATGCTCCAATTGAGCTAATTAGCTTATTGTGAGAATATTGCAATTGTCTGACAAAAGTGAAAAATGTAAATTTCCAATTTCAACCAAACATGCTAGAAATGCTCAAATTGCGCAAATAAGCCTACTGTAAGAATTTTACAAACGTCTGACAAAACTGAAAAATGTAAATTTCCAATTTCAACCAAACATGCTAGAAATGCTCCAAATGAGCTAATTAGCTTATTGAGAGAATATTGCAAATATCTGACAAAAGTGAAAAATATAAATTTCCAATTTCAACCAAACATGCTAGAAATGCTCCAATTGAGCTAATTAGCTTGTTGTGAGAATATTGCAATTGTCTGACAAAAGTGAGAAATGTAAATTTCCAATTTCAACCAAACATGCTAGAAATGCTCCAATTGAGCTAATTAGCTTATTGTGAGAATACTACAAACGTCTGACAAAACTGAAAAATGTAAATTTCGAATTTCAACCAAACATGCTAGAAATGCTCCAATTGAGCTAATTAGCTTATTGAGAGAATATTGCAATTGTCTGACAAAACTGAAAAATGTAAATTTCCAATTTCAACCAAACATGCTAGAAATGCTCCAATTGAGCTAATTAGCTTATTGTGAGAATATCACAAACGTCTAACAAGATTGAAAAATGTAAATTTCCAATTTCAACCAAACATGCTAGAAATGCTCCAATTGAGCTAATTAGCGTATTGTGAGAATATTGCAATTGTCTGACAAAAGTGAAAAATGTAAATTTCCAATTTCAATTAAACATGCTAGAAATGCTCCAATTGAGCTAATTAGCTTATTGTGAGAATATTACAAACGTCTGACAACACTGAAAAATGTAAATTTCCAATTTCAACCAAACATGCTAGAAATGCTCCAATTGAGCTAATTAGCTTATTGTGAGAATATTGCAATTGTCTGACAAAAGTGAAAAATGTAAATTTCCAATTTCAATTAAACATGCTAGAAATGCTCAAATTGCGCAAATAAACCTACTGTAAGAATTTTACAAACGTCTGACAAAACTGAAAAATGTAAATTTCCAATTTCAACCAAACATGCTAGAAATGCTCCAATTGAGCTAATTAGCTTATTGTGAGAATATTACAAACGTCTGACAACACTGAAAAATGTAAATTTCCAATTTCAACCAAACATGCTAGAAATGCTCCAATTGAGCTAATTAGCTTATTGTGAGAATATTACAAACGTCTGACAACACTGAAAAATGTAAATTTCTAATTTCAACCAAACAGGCTAGAAATGCTCCAAATGAGCTAATTAGCTTATTGAGAGAACATTGCAACTGTCTGACAAAAGTGAAAAATGTAAATTTCCAATTTCAACCAAACATGCTAGAAATGCTCCAATTGAGCTAATTAGCTTATTGTGAGAATATTACAAACGTCTAACAAAATTGAAAAATGTAAATTTCCAATTTCAACCAAACATGCTAGAAATGCTCCAAATGAGCTAATTAGCTTATTGAGAGAATATTGCAAATGTCTGACAAAATTGAGAAATGTAAATTTCCAATTTCAACCAAACATGCTAGAAATGCTCCAATTGAGCTAATTAGCTTATTGTGAGAATATTGCAATTGTCTGACAAAAGTGAAAAATGTAAATTTCCAATTTAAACCAAACATGCTAGAAATGCTCCAATTGAGCTAATTAGCTTATTGTGAGAATATTACAAACGTCTGACAACACTGAAAAATGTAAATTTCCAATTTCAACCAAACATGCTAGAAATGCTCCAATTGAGCTAATTAGCTTATTGTGAGAATATTGCAATTGTCTGACAAAAGTGAAAAATGTAAATTTCCAATTTCAACCAAACATGCTAGAAATGCTCAAATTGCGCAAATAAGCCTACTGTAAGAATTTTACAAACGTCTGACAAAACTGAAAAATGTAAATTTCCAATTTCAACCAAACATGCTAGAAATGCTCCAAATGAGCTAATTAGCTTATTGAGAGAATATTGCAAATGTCTGACAAAAGTGAAAAATATAAATTTCCAATTTCAACCAAACATGCTAGAAATGCTCCAATTGAGCTAATTAGCTTGTTGTGAGAATATTGCAATTGTCTGACAAAAGTGAGAAATGTAAATTTCCAATTTCAACCAAACATGCTAGAAATGCTCCAATTGAGCTAATTAGTTCATTGTGAGAATACTACAAACGTCTGACAAAACTGAAAAATGTAAATTTCCAATTTCAACCAAACATGCTAGAAATGCTCCAATTGAGCTAATTAGCTTATTGAGAGAATATTGCAATTGTCTGACAAAACTGAAAAATGTAAATTTCCAATTTCAACCAAACATGCTAGAAATGCTCCAATTGAGCTAATTAGCGTATTGTGAGAATATTGCAATTGTCTGACAAAAGTGAAAAATGTAAATTTCCAATTTCAATTAAACATGCTAGAAATGCTCCAATTGAGCTAATTAGCTTATTGTGAGAATATTACAAACGTCTGACAACACTGAAAAATGTAAATTTCCAATTTCAACCAAACATGCTAGAAATGCTCCAATTGAGCTAATTAGCTTATTGTGAGAATATTGCAATTGTCTGACAAAAGTGAAAAATGTAAATTTCCAATTTCAATTAAACATGCTAGAAATGCTCAAATTGCGCAAATAAACCTACTGTAAGAATTTTACAAACGTCTGACAAAACTGAAAAATGTAAATTTCCAATTTCAACCAAACATGCTAGAAATGCTCCAATTGAGCTAATTAGCTTATTGTGAGAATATTACAAACGTCTGACAACGCTGAAAAATGTAAATTTCCAATTTCAACCAAACATGCTAGAAATGCTCCAATTGAGCTAATTAGCTTATTGTGAGAATATTACAAACGTCTGACAACACTGAAAAATGTAAATTTCTAATTTCAACCAAACAGGCTAGAAATGCTCCAAATGAGCTAATTAGCTTATTGAGAGAACATTGCAACTGTCTGACAAAAGTGAAAAATGTAAATTTCCAATTTCAACCAAACATGCTAGAAATGCTCCAATTGAGCTAATTAGCTTATTGTGAGAATATTACAAACGTCTAACAAAATTGAAAAATGTAAATTTCCAATTTCAACCAAACATGCTAGAAATGCTCCAAATGAGCTAATTAGCTTATTGAGAGAATATTGCAAATGTCTGACAAAAGTGAAAAATGTAAATTTCCAATTTCAATTAAACATGCTAGAAATGCTCAAATTGCGCGAATAAGCCTACTGTAAGAATTTTACAAACGTCTGACAAAACTGAAAAATGTAAATTTCCAATTTCAACCAAACATGCTAGAAATGCTCCAATTGAGCTAATTAGCTTATTGTGAGAATATTACAAACGTCTGACAACACTGAAAAATGTAAATTTCTAATTTCAACCAAACATGCTAGAAATGCTCCAATTGAGCTAATTAGCTTATTGAGAGGATATTGCAATTGTTTGACAGAAGTGAAAAATGTAAATTTGCAATTTCAACACAACATGCTAGAAATGCTCCAATTTAGCTAATTAGCTTATTGTGAGAATATTACAAACGTCTGACAACACTGAAAAATGTTAATTTCCAATTTCATCCAAACATGCTAGATATGCTCCAATTGAGCTAATTAGCTTATTGTGAGAATATTGCAATTGTCTGACAAAAGTGAAAAAAGTAAATTTCCAATTTCAACCAAACATGCTAGAAATGCTCCAATTGAGCTAATTAGCTTATTGTGAGAATATTACAAACGTCTAACAAAATTGAAAAATGTAAATTTCCAATTTCAACCAAACATGCTAGAAATGCTCCAATTGAGCTAATTAGCTTATTGTGAGAATATTGCAATTGTCTGACAAAAGTGAAAAATGTAAATTTCCAATTTCAACCAAACATGCTAGAAATGCTCAACTTGCGCAAATAAGCCTACTGTAAGATTTTTACAAACGTCTGACAAAACTGAAAAATGTAAATTTCCAATTTCAACCAAACATGCTAGAAATGCTCCAATTGAGCTAATTAGCTTATTGTGAGAATATTACAAACGTCTAACAAAATTGAAAAATGTAAATTTCCATTTTCAACCAAACATGCTAGAAATGCTCCAATTGAGCTAATTAGCTTGTTGTGAGAATATTGCAATTGTCTGACAAAAGTGAGAAATGTAAATTTCCAATTTCAACCAAACATGCTAGAAATGCTCCAATTGAGCTAATTAGCTTATTGTGAGAATACTACAAACGTCTGACAAAACTGAAAGATGTAAATTTCCAATTTCAACCAAACATGCTAGAAATGCTCCAATTGAGCTAATTAGCTTATTGAGAGAATATTGCAATTGTCTGACAAAACTGAAAAATGTAAATTTCCAATTTCAACCAAACATGCTAGAAATGCTCCAATTGAGCTAATTAGCTTATTGTGAGAATATTACAAACGTCTGACAACACTGAAAAATGTAAATTTCCAATTTCAACCAAACATGCTAGAAATGCTCCAATTGAGCTAATTAGCTTAATGTGAGAATATTACAAACGTCTGACAACACTGAAAAATGTAAATTTCCAATTTCAACCAAACATGCTAGAAATGCTCCAATTGAGCTAATTAGCTTATTGTGAGAATATTACAAACGTCTGACAACACTGAAAAATGTAAATTTCCAATTTCAACCAAACATGCTAGAAATGCTCCAATTGAGCTAATTAGCTTATTGTGAGAATATTGCAATTGTCTGACAAAAGTGAAAAATGTAAATTTCCAATTTCAATTAAACATGCTAGAAATGCTCAAATTGCGCAAATAAACCTACTGTAAGAATTTTACAAACGTCTGACAAAACTGAAAAATGTAAATTTCCAATTTCAACCAAACATGCTAGAAATGCTCCAATTGAGCTAATTAGCTTATTGTGAGAATATTACAAACGTCTGACAACACTGAAAAATGTAAATTTCCAATTTCAACCAAACATGCTAGAAATGCTCCAATTGAGCTAATTAGCTTATTGTGAGAATATTGCAATTGTCTAACAAAATTGAAAAATGTAAATTGCCAATTTCAACCAAACATGCTAGAAATGCTCCAATTGAGCTAATTAGCTTATTGTGAGAATATTGCAATTGTTTGACAGAAGTGAAAAATGTAAATTTGCAATTTCAACACAACATGCTAGAAATGCTCCAATTTAGCTAATTAGCTTATTGTGAGAATATTACAAACGTCTGACAACACTGAAAAATGTTAATTTCCAATTTCAACCAAACATGCTAGATATGCTCCAATTGAGCTAATTAGCTTATTGTGAGAATATTGCAATTGTCTGACAAAAGTGAAAAAAGTAAATTTCCAATTTCAACCAAACATGCTAGAAATGCTCCAATTGAGCTAATTAGCTTATTGTGAGAATATTACAAACGTCTAACAAAATTGAAAAATGTAAATTTCCAATTTCAACCAAACATGCTAGAAATGCTCCAATTGAGCTAATTAGCTTATTGTGAGAATATTGCAATTGTCTGACAAAAGTGAAAAATGTAAATTTCCAATTTCAACCAAACATGCTAGAAATGCTCCAATTGAGCTAATTAGCTTATTGTGAGAATATTGCAATTGTTTGACAGAAGTGAAAAATGTAAATTTGCAATTTCAACACAACATGCTAGAAATGCTCCAATTTAGCTAATTAGCTTATTGTGAGAATATTACAAACGTCTGACAACACTGAAAAATGTTAATTTCCAATTTCAACCAAACATGCTAGATATGCTCCAATTGAGCTAATTAGCTTATTGTGAGAATATTGCAATTGTCTGACAAAAGTGAAAAAAGTAAATTTCCAATTTCAACCAAACATGCTAGAAATGCTCCAAATGAGCTAATTAGCTTATTGAGAGAATATTGCAAATGTCTGACAAAAGTTAAAAATATAAATTTCCAATTTCAACCAAACATGCTAGAAATGCTCCAATTGAGCTAATTAGCTTGTTGTGAGAATATTGCAATTGTCTGACAAAAGTGAGAAATGTAAATTTCCAATTTCAACCAAACATGCTAGAAATGCTCCAATTGAGCTAATTAGCTTATTGTGAGAATACTACAAACGTCTGACAAAACTGAAAGATGTAAATTTCCAATTTCAACCAAACATGCTAGAAATGCTCCAATTGAGCTAATTAGCTTATTGAGAGAATATTGCAATTGTCTGACAAAACTGAAAAATGTAAATTTCCAATTTCAACCAAACATGCTAGAAATGCTCCAATTGAGCTAATTAGCTTATTGTGAGAATATTACAAACGTCTGACAACACTGAAAAATGTAAATTTCCAATTTCAACCAAACATGCTAGAAATGCTCCAATTGAGCTAATTAGCTTATTGTGAGAATATTACAAACGTCTGACAACACTGAAAAATGTAAATTTCCAATTTCAACCAAACATGCTAGAAATGCTCCAATTGAGCTAATTAGCTTATTGTGAGAATATTACAAACGTCTGACAACACTGAAAAATGTAAATTTCCAATTTCAACCAAACATGCTAGAAATGCTCCAATTGAGCTAATTAGCTTATTGTGAGAATATTGCAATTGTCTGACAAAAGTGAAAAATGTAAATTTCCAATTTCAATTAAACATGCTAGAAATGCTCAAATTGCGCAAATAAACCTACTGTAAGAATTTTACAAACGTCTGACAAAACTGAAAAATGTAAATTTCCAATTTCAACCAAACATGCTAGAAATGCTCCAATTGAGCTAATTAGCTTATTGTGAGAATATTACAAACGTCTGACAACACTGAAAAATGTAAATTTCCAATTTCAACCAAACATGCTAGAAATGCTCCAATTGAGCTAATTAGCTTATTGTGAGAATATTACAAACGTCTGACAACACTGAAAAATGTAAATTTCTAATTTCAACCAAACAGGCTAGAAATGCTCCAAATGAGCTAATTAGCTTATTGAGAGAACATTGCAACTGTCTGACAAAAGTGAAAAATGTAAATTTCCAATTTCAACCAAACATGCTAGAAATGCTCCAATTGAGCTAATTAGCTTATTGTGAGAATATTACAAACGTCTAACAAAATTGAAAAATGTAAATTTCCAATTTCAACCAAACATGCTAGAAATGCTCCAATTGAGCTAATTAGTTCATTGTGAGAATACTACAAACGTCTGACAAAACTGAAAAATGTAAATTTCCAATTTCAACCAAACATGCTAGAAATGCTCCAATTGAGCTAATTAGCTTATTGAGAGAATATTGCAATTGTCTGACAAAACTGAAAAATGTAAATTTCCAATTTCAACCAAACATGCTAGAAATGCTCCAATTGAGCTAATTAGCGTATTGTGAGAATATTGCAATTGTCTGACAAAAGTGAAAAATGTAAATTTCCAATTTCAATTAAACATGCTAGAAATGCTCCAATTGAGCTAATTAGCTTATTGTGAGAATATTACAAACGTCTGACAACACTGAAAAATGTAAATTTCCAATTTCAACCAAACATGCTAGAAATGCTCCAATTGAGCTAATTAGCTTATTGTGAGAATATTGCAATTGTCTGACAAAAGTGAAAAATGTAAATTTCCAATTTCAATTAAACATGCTAGAAATGCTCAAATTGCGCAAATAAACCTACTGTAAAAATTTTACAAACGTCTGACAAAACTGAAAAATGTAAATTTCCAATTTCAACCAAACATGCTAGAAATGCTCCAATTGAGCTAATTAGCTTATTGTGAGAATATTACAAACGTCTGACAACACTGAAAAATGTAAATTTCCAATTTCAACCAAACATGCTAGAAATGCTCCAATTGAGCTAATTAGCTTATTGTGAGAATATTACAAACGTCTGACAACACTGAAAAATGTAAATTTCTAATTTCAACCAAACAGGCTAGAAATGCTCCAAATGAGCTAATTAGCTTATTGAGAGAACATTGCAACTGTCTGACAAAAGTGAAAAATGTAAATTTCCAATTTCAACCAAACATGCTAGAAATGCTCCAATTGAGCTAATTAGCTTATTGTGAGAATATTACAAACGTCTAACAAAATTGAAAAATGTAAATTTCCAATTTCAACCAAACATGCTAGAAATGCTCCAAATGAGCTAATTAGCTTATTGAGAGAATATTGCAAATGTCTGACAAAAGTGAAAAATGTAAATTTCCAATTTCAATTAAACATGCTAGAAATGCTCAAATTGCGCGAATAAGCCTACTGTAAGAATTTTACAAACGTCTGACAAAACTGAAAAATGTAAATTTCCAATTTCAACCAAACATGCTAGAAATGCTCCAATTGAGCTAATTAGCTTATTGTGAGAATATTACAAACGTCTGACAACACTGAAAAATGTAAATTTCTAATTTCAACCAAACATGCTAGAAATGCTCCAATTGAGCTAATTAGCTTATTGAGAGGATATTGCAACTGTCTGACAAAAGTGAAAAATGTAAATTTCCAATTTCAACCAAACATGCTAGAAATGCTCCAATTGAGCTAATTAGCTTATTGTGAGAATATTGCAATTGTCTAACAAAATTGAAAAATGTAAATTTCCAATTTCAACCAAACATGCTAGAAATGCTCCAATTGAGCTAATTAGCTTATTGTGAGAATATTGCAATTGTTTGACAGAAGTGAAAAATGTAAATTTGCAATTTCAACACAACATGCTAGAAATGCTCCAATTTAGCTAATTAGCTTATTGTGAGAATATTACAAACGTCTGACAACACTGAAAAATGTTAATTTCCAATTTCAACCAAACATGCTAGATATGCTCCAATTGAGCTAATTAGCTTATTGTGAGAATATTGCAATTGTCTGACAAAAGTGAAAAAAGTAAATTTCCAATTTCAACCAAACATGCTAGAAATGCTCAAATTGCGCAAATAAGCCTACTGTAAGAATTTTACAAACGTCTGACAAAAGTGAAAAATGTAAATTTCCAATTTCAACCAAACATGCTAAAAATGCTCCGATTGAGCTAATTAGCTTATTGTGAGAATATTACAAACGTCTGACAACACTGAAAAATGTAAATTTCTAATTTCAACCAAACATGCTAGAAATGCTCCAAATGAGATAATTAGCTTATTGTGATAATATTGCAATTGTCTGACAAAAGTGAAAAATGTAAATTTCCAATTTCAACCAAACATGCTAGAATTGCTCCAATTGAGCTAATTAGCTTACTGTGAGATTATTGCAATTGTCTGACAAAAGTGAAAAATGTAAATTTCCAATTTCAACCAAACATGCTAGAAATGCTCCAATTGAGCTAATTAGCTTATTGTGAGAATATTACAGACGTCTGACAACACTGAAAAATGTAAATTTCCAATTTCAACCGAAGATGCTAGAAATGCTCCAATTGAGCTAATTAGCTTATTGTGAGAATATTGCAATTGTCTGACAAAAGTGAAAAATGTAAATTTCCAATTTCAACCAAACATGCTAGAAATGCTCAACTTGCGCAAATAAGCCTACTGTAAGATTTTTACAAACGTCTGACAAAACTGAAAAATGTAAATTTCCAATTTCAACCAAACATGCTAGAAATGCTCCAATTGAGCTAATTAGCTTATTGTGAGAATATTACAAACGTCTAACAAAATTGAAAAATGTAAATTTCCATTTTCAACCAAACATGCTAGAAATGCTCCAATTGAGCTAATTAGCTTATTGTGAGAATATTGCAATTGTCTGACAAAAGTGAAAAATGTAAATTTCCAATTTAAACCAAACATGCTAGAAATGCTCCAATTGAGCTAATTAGCTTATTGTGAGAATATTACAAACGTCTGACAACACTGAAAAATGTAAATTTCCAATTTCAACCAAACATGCTAGAAATGCTCCAATTGAGCTAATTAGCTTATTGTGAGAATATTGCAATTGTCTGACAAAAGTGAAAAATGTAAATTTCCAATTTCAACCAAACATGCTAGAAATGCTCAAATTGCGCAAATAAGCCTACTGTAAGAATTTTACAAACGTCTGACAAAACTGAAAAATGTAAATTTCCAATTTCAACCAAACATGCTAGAAATGCTCCAAATGAGCTAATTAGCTTATTGAGAGAATATTGCAAATGTCTGACAAAAGTTAAAAATATAAATTTCCAATTTCAACCAAACATGCTAGAAATGCTCCAATTGAGCTAATTAGCTTATTGAGAGAATATTGCAATTGTCTGACAAAACTGAAAAATGTAAATTTCCAATTTCAACCAAACATGCTAGAAATGCTCCAATTGAGCTAATTAGCTTATTGTGAGAATATCACAAACGTCTAACAAGATTGAAAAATGTAAATTTCCAATTTCAACCAAACATGCTAGAAATGCTCCAATTGAGCTAATTAGCGTATTGTGAGAATATTGCAATTGTCTGACAAAAGTGAAAAATGTAAATTTCCAATTTCAATTAAACATGCTAGAAATGCTCCAAGTGAGCTAATTAGCTTATTGTGAGAATATTACAAACGTCTGACAACACTGAAAAATGTAAATTTCCAATTTCAACCAAACATGCTAGAAATGCTCCAATTGAGCTAATTAGCTTATTGTGAGAATATTGCAATTGTCTGACAAAAGTGAAAAATGTAAATTTCCAATTTCAATTAAACATGCTAGAAATGCTCAAATTGCGCAAATAAACCTACTGTAAGAATTTTACAAACGTCTGACAAAACTGAAAAATGTAAATTTCCAATTTCAACCAAACATGCTAGAAATGCTCCAATTGAGCTAATTAGCTTATTGTGAGAATATTACAAACGTCTGACAACACTGAAAAATGTAAATTTCCAATTTCAACCAAACATGCTAGAAATGCTCCAATTGAGCTAATTAGCTTATTGTGAGAATATTACAAACGTCTGACAACACTGAAAAATGTAAATTTCTAATTTCAACCAAACAGGCTAGAAATGCTCCAAATGAGCTAATTAGCTTATTGAGAGAACATTGCAACTGTCTGACAAAAGTGAAAAATGTAAATTTCCAATTTCAACCAAACATGCTAGAAATGCTCCAATTGAGCTAATTAGCTTATTGTGAGAATATTACAAACGTCTAACAAAATTGAAAAATGTAAATTTCCAATTTCAACCAAACATGCTAGAAATGCTCCAAATGAGCTAATTAGCTTATTGAGAGAATATTGCAAATGTCTGACAAAATTGAGAAATGTAAATTTCCAATTTCAACCAAACATGCTAGAAATGCTCCAATTGAGCTAATTAGCTTATTGTGAGAATATTGCAATTGTCTGACAAAAGTGAAAAATGTAAATTTCCAATTTAAACCAAACATGCTAGAAATGCTCCAATTGAGCTAATTAGCTTATTGTGAGAATATTACAAACGTCTGACAACACTGAAAAATGTAAATTTCCAATTTCAACCAAACATGCTAGAAATGCTCCAATTGAGCTAATTAGCTTATTGTGAGAATATTGCAATTGTCTGACAAAAGTGAAAAATGTAAATTTCCAATTTCAACCAAACATGCTAGAAATGCTCAAATTGCGCAAATAAGCCTACTGTAAGAATTTTACAAACGTCTGACAAAACTGAAAAATGTAAATTTCCAATTTCAACCAAACATGCTAGAAATGCTCCAAATGAGCTAATTAGCTTATTGAGAGAATATTGCAAATGTCTGACAAAAGTGAAAAATATAAATTTCCAATTTCAACCAAACATGCTAGAAATGCTCCAATTGAGCTAATTAGCTTGTTGTGAGAATATTGCAATTGTCTGACAAAAGTGAGAAATGTAAATTTCCAATTTCAACCAAACATGCTAGAAATGCTCCAATTGAGCTAATTAGTTTATTGTGAGAATACTACAAACGTCTGACAAAACTGAAAAATGTAAATTTCCAATTTCAACCAAACATGCTAGAAATGCTCCAATTGAGCTAATTAGCTTAGTGAGAGAATATTGCAATTGTCTGACAAAACTGAAAAATGTAAATTTCCAATTTCAACCAAACATGCTAGAAATGCTCCAATTGAGCTAATTAGCGTATTGTGAGAATATTGCAATTGTCTGACAAAAGTGAAAAATGTAAATTTCCAATTTCAATTAAACATGCTAGAAATGCTCCAATTGAGCTAATTAGCTTATTGTGAGAATATTACAAACGTCTGACAACACTGAAAAATGTAAATTTCCAATTTCAACCAAACATGCTAGAAATGCTCCAATTGAGCTAATTAGCTTATTGTGAGAATATTGCAATTGTCTGACAAAAGTGAAAAATGTAAATTTCCAATTTCAATTAAACATGCTAGAAATGCTCAAATTGCGCAAATAAACCTACTGTAAGAATTTTACAAACGTCTGACAAAACTGAAAAATGTAAATTTCCAATTTCAACCAAACATGCTAGAAATGCTCCAATTGAGCTAATTAGCTTATTGTGAGAATATTACAAACGTCTGACAACACTGAAAAATGTAAATTTCCAATTTCAACCAAACATGCTAGAAATGCTCCAATTGAGCTAATTAGCTTATTGTGAGAATATTACAAACGTCTGACAACACTGAAAAATGTAAATTTCTAATTTCAACCAAACAGGCTAGAAATGCTCCAAATGAGCTAATTAGCTTATTGAGAGAACATTGCAACTGTCTGACAAAAGTGAAAAATGTAAATTTCCAATTTCAACCAAACATGCTAGAAATGCTCCAATTGAGCTAATTAGCTTATTGTGAGAATATTACAAACGTCTAACAAAATTGAAAAATGTAAATTTCCAATTTCAACCAAACATGCTAGAAATGCTCCAAATGAGCTAATTAGCTTATTGAGAGAATATTGCAAATGTCTGACAAAATTGAGAAATGTAAATTTCCAATTTCAACCAAACATGCTAGAAATGCTCCAATTGAGCTAATTAGCTTATTGTGAGAATATTGCAATTGTCTGACAAAAGTGAAAAAAGTAAATTTCCAATTTTAACCAAACATGCTAGAAATGCTCAAATTGCGCAAATAAGCCTACTGTAAGAATTTTACAAACGTCTGACAAAAGTGAAAAATGTAAATTTCCAATTTCAACCAAACATGCTAAAAATGCTCCGATTGAGCTAATTAGCTTATTGTGAGAATATTACAAACGTCTGACAACACTGAAAAATGTAAATTTCTAATTTCAACCAAACATGCTAGAAATGCTCCAAATGAGATAATTAGCTTATTGTGATAATATTGCAATTGTCTGACAAAAGTGAAAAATGTAAATTTCCAATTTCAACCAAACATGCTAGAATTGCTCCAATTGAGCTAATTAGCTTACTGTGAGATTATTGCAATTGTCTGACAAAAGTGAAAAATGTAAATTTCCAATTTCAACCAAACATGCTAGAAATGCTCCAATTGAGCTAATTAGCTTATTGTGAGAATATTACAGACGTCTGACAACACTGAAAAATGTAAATTTCCAATTTCAACCGAAGATGCTAGAAATGCTCCAATTGAGCTAATTAGCTTATTGTGAGAATATTGCAATTGTCTGACAAAAGTGAAAAATGTAAATTTCCAATTTCAACCAAACATGCTAGAAATGCTCAACTTGCGCAAATAAGCCTACTGTAAGATTTTTACAAACGTCTGACAAAACTGAAAAATGTAAATTTCCAATTTCAACCAAACATGCTAGAAATGCTCCAATCGAGCTAATTAGCTTATTGTGAGAATATTGCAATTGTCTGACAAAAGTGAAAAATGTAAATTTCCAATTTCAACCAAACATGCTAAAATTGCTCCAATTGAGCTAATTAGCTCATTGTGAGATTATTGCAATTGTCTGACAAAAGTGAAAAATGTAAATTTCCAATTTCAACCAAACATGCTAGAAATGCTCCAATTGAGCTAATTAGCTTATTGTGAGAATATTACAAACGTCTGACAACACTGAAAAATGTAAATTTCCAATTTCAACCAAACATGCTAGAAATGCTCCAATTGAGCTAATTAGCTTATTGTGAGAATATTGCAATTGTCTGACAAAAGTGAAAAATGTAAATTTCCAATTTCAATTAAACATGCTAGAAATGCTCAAATTGCGCAAATAAGCCTACTGTAAGAATTTTACAAACGTCTGACAAAAGTGAAAAATGTAAATTTCGAATTTCAACCAAACATGCTAGAAATGCTCCAATTGAGCTAATTAGCTTATTGTGAGAATATTACAAACGTCTGACAACACTGAAAAATGTAAATTTTTAATTTCAACCAAACAGGCTAGAAATGCTCCAATTGAGCTAATTAGCTTATTGAGAGAATATTGCAACTGTCTGACAAAAGTGAAAAATGTAAATTTCCAATTTCAACCAAACATGCTAGAAATGCTCCAATTGAGCTAATTAGCTTATTGTGAGAATATTGCAATTGTCTGACAAAAGTCAAAAATGTAAATTTCCAATTTCAACCAAACATGCTAGAAATGCTCCAATTGAGCTAATTAGCTTATTGTGAGAATATTGCAATTGTCTGACAAAAGTGAAAAATGTAAATTTCCAATTTCAACCAAACATGCTAGAAATGCTCCAATTGAGCTAAATAGCTTATTGTGGGAATATTACAAACGTCTGACAAAAGTGAAAAATGTAAATTTCGAATTTCAACCAAACATGCTAGAAATGCTCCAATTGAGCTAATTAGCTTATTGTGAGAATATTACAAACGTCTGACAAAACTGAAAAATGTAATTTTCCAATTTTAACCAAACATGCTAGAAATGCTCCAATTGTGCTAATTAGCTTATTGTGAGAATATTGCAATTGTCTGACAAAAGTGAAAAATGTAAATTTCCAATTTCAACCAAACATGCTAGAAATGCTCAAATTGCGCGAATAAGCCTACTGTAAGAATTTTACAAACGTCTGACAAAACTGAAAAATGTAAATTACTAATTTCAACCAAACATGCTAGAAATGCTCCAATTGAGCTAATTAGCTTATTGTGAGAATATTACAAACGTCTGACAACACTGAAAAATGTAAATTTCTAATTTCAACCCAACATGCTAGAAATGCTCCAAATGATCTAATTAGCTTGTTGTGAGAATATTGCAATTGTCTGACAAAAGTGAAAAATGTAAATTTCCAATTTCAATTAAACATGCTAGAAATGCTCAAATTGCGCAAATAAGCCTACTGTAAGAATTTTACAAACGTCTGACAAAAGTGAAAAATGTAAATTTCGAATTTCAACCAAACATGCTAGAAATGCTCCAATTGAGCTAATTAGCTTATTGTGAGAATATTACAAACGTCTGACAACACTGAAAAATGTAAATTTCTAATTTCAACCAAACAGGCTAGAAATGCTCCAATCGAGCTAATTAGCTTATTGAGAGAATATTGCAACTGTCTGACAAAAGTGAAAAATGTAAATTTCCAATTTCAACCAAACATGCTAGAAATGCTCCAATTGAGCTAATTAGCTTATTGTGAGAATATTGCAATTGTCTGACAAAAGTCAAAAATGTAAATTTCCAATTTCAACCAAACATGCTAGAAATGCTCCAATTGAGCTAATTAGCTTATTGTGAGAATATTACAAACGTCTAACAAAATTGAAAAATGTAAATTTCCAATTTCAACCAAACATGCTAGAAATGCTCCAATTGAGCTAATTAGCTTATTGTGAGAATATTGCAATTGTTTGACAGAAGTGAAAAATGTAAATTTGCAATTTCAACCAAACATGCTAGAAATGCTCCAATTTAGCTAATTAGCTTATTGTGAGAATATTACAAACGTCTGACAACACTGAAAAATGTTAATTTCCAATTTCAACCAAACATGCTAGAAATGCTCCAATTGAGCTAATTAGCTTATTGTGAGAATATTGCAATTGTCTGACAAAAGTGAAAAAAGTAAATTTCCAATTTCAACCAAACATGCTAGAAATGCTCAAATTGCGCAAATAAGCCTACTGTAAGAATTTTACAAACGTCTGACAAAACTGAAAAATTTAAATTTCCAATTTCAACCAAACATGCTGAAAATGCTCCAATTGAGCTAATTAGCTTATTGTGAGAATATTACAAACGTCTGACAACACTGAAAAATGTAAATTTCTAATTTCAACCAAACATGCTAGAAATGCTCCAAATGAGCTAATTAGCTTATTGTGATAATATTGCAATTGTCTGACAAAAGTGAAAAATGTAAATTTCCAATTTCAACCAAACATGCTAGAATTGCTCCAATTGAGCTAATTAGCTTATTGTGAGAATATTACAAACGTCTGACAACACTGAAAAATGTAAATTTCCAATTTCAACCAAACATGCTAGAAATGCTCCAATTGGGCTAATTAGCTTATTGTGAGAATATTGCAATTGTCTGACAAAAGTGAAAAATGTAAATTTCCAATTTCAATTAAACATGCTAGAAATGCTCAAATTGCGCGAATAAGCCTACTGTAAGAATTTTACAAACGTCTGACAAAACTGAAAAATGTAAATTTCCAATTTCAACCAAACATGCTAGAAATGCTCCAATTGAGCTAATTAGCTTATTGTGAGAATATTACAAACGTCTGACAACACTGAAAAATGTAAATTTCTAATTTCAACCAAACATGCTAGAAATGCTCCAATTGAGCTAATTAGCTTATTGAGAGGATATTGCAACTGTCTGACAAAAGTGAAAAATGTAAATTTCCAATTTCAACCAAACATGCTAGAAATGCTCCAATTGAGCTAATTAGCTTATTGTGAGAATATTGCAATTGTCTAACAAAATTGAAAAATGTAAATTTCCAATTTCAACCAAACATGCTAGAAATGCTCCAATTGAGCTAATTAGCTTATTGTGAGAATATTGCAATTGTTTGACAGAAGTGAAAAATGTAAATTTGCAATTTCAACACAACATGCTAGAAATGCTCCAATTTAGCTAATTAGCTTATTGTGAGAATATTACAAACGTCTGACAACACTGAAAAATGTTAATTTCCAATTTCAACCAAACATGCTAGAAATGCTCCAATTGAGCTAATTAGCTTATTGTGAGAATATTGCAATTGTCTGACAAAAGTGAAAAAAGTAAATTTCCAATTTCAACCAAACATGCTAGAAATGCTCCAAATGAGATAATTAGCTTATTGTGATAATATTGCAATTGTCTGACAAAAGTGAAAAATGTAAATTTCCAATTTCAACCAAACATGCTAGAATTGCTCCAATTGAGCTAATTAGCTTACTGTGAGATTATTGCAATTGTCTGACAAAAGTGAAAAATGTAAATTTCCAATTTCAACCAAACATGCTAGAAATGCTCCAATTGAGCTAATTAGCTTATTGTGAGAATATTACAGACGTCTGACAACACTGAAAAATGTAAATTTCCAATTTCAACCGAAGATGCTAGAAATGCTCCAATTGAGCTAATTAGCTTATTGTGAGAATATTGCAATTGTCTGACAAAAGTGAAAAATGTAAATTTCCAATTTCAACCAAACATGCTAGAAATGCTCAACTTGCTCAAATAAGCCTACTGTAAGATTTTTACAAACGTCTGACAAAACTGAAAAATGTAAATTTCCAATTTCAACCAAACATGCTAGAAATGCTCCAATTGAGCTAATTAGCTTATTGTGAGAATATTACAAACGTCTAACAAAATTGAAAAATGTAAATTTCCATTTTCAACCAAACATGCTAGAAATGCTCCAATTGAGCTAATTAGCTTATTGTGAGAATATTGCAATTGTCTGACAAAAGTGAAAAATGTAAATTTCCAATTTAAACCAAACATGCTAGAAATGCTCCAATTGAGCTAATTAGCTTATTGTGAGAATATTACAAACGTCTGACAACACTGAAAAATGTAAATTTCCAATTTCAACCAAACATGCTAGAAATGCTCCAATTGAGCTAATTAGCTTATTGTGAGAATATTGCAATTGTCTGACAAAAGTGAAAAATGTAAATTTCCAATTTCAACCAAACATGCTAGAAATGCTCAAATTGCGCAAATAAGCCTACTGTAAGAATTTTACAAACGTCTGACAAAACTGAAAAATGTAAATTTCCAATTTCAACCAAACATGCTAGAAATGCTCCAAATGAGCTAATTAGCTTATTGAGAGAATATTGCAAATATCTGACAAAAGTGAAAAATATAAATTTCCAATTTCAACCAAACATGCTAGAAATGCTCCAATTGAGCTAATTAGCTTGTTGTGAGAATATTGCAATTGTCTGACAAAAGTGAGAAATGTAAATTTCCAATTTCAACCAAACATGCTAGAAATGCTCCAATTGAGCTAATTAGCTTATTGTGAGAATACTACAAACGTCTGACAAAACTGAAAAATGTAAATTTCGAATTTCAACCAAACATGCTAGAAATGCTCCAATTGAGCTAATTAGCTTATTGAGAGAATATTGCAATTGTCTGACAAAACTGAAAAATGTAAATTTCCAATTTCAACCAAACATGCTAGAAATGCTCCAATTGAGCTAATTAGCTTATTGTGAGAATATCACAAACGTCTAACAAGATTGAAAAATGTAAATTTCCAATTTCAACCAAACATGCTAGAAATGCTCCAATTGAGCTAATTAGCGTATTGTGAGAATATTGCAATTGTCTGACAAAAGTGAAAAATGTAAATTTCCAATTTCAATTAAACATGCTAGAAATGCTCCAATTGAGCTAATTAGCTTATTGTGAGAATATTACAAACGTCTGACAACACTGAAAAATGTAAATTTCCAATTTCAACCAAACATGCTAGAAATGCTCCAATTGAGCTAATTAGCTTATTGTGAGAATATTGCAATTGTCTGACAAAAGTGAAAAATGTAAATTTCCAATTTCAATTAAACATGCTAGAAATGCTCAAATTGCGCAAATAAACCTACTGTAAGAATTTTACAAACGTCTGACAAAACTGAAAAATGTAAATTTCCAATTTCAACCAAACATGCTAGAAATGCTCCAATTGAGCTAATTAGCTTATTGTGAGAATATTACAAACGTCTGACAACACTGAAAAATGTAAATTTCCAATTTCAACCAAACATGCTAGAAATGCTCCAATTGAGCTAATTAGCTTATTGTGAGAATATTACAAACGTCTGACAACACTGAAAAATGTAAATTTCTAATTTCAACCAAACAGGCTAGAAATGCTCCAAATGAGCTAATTAGCTTATTGAGAGAACATTGCAACTGTCTGACAAAAGTGAAAAATGTAAATTTCCAATTTCAACCAAACATGCTAGAAATGCTCCAATTGAGCTAATTAGCTTATTGTGAGAATATTACAAACGTCTAACAAAATTGAAAAATGTAAATTTCCAATTTCAACCAAACATGCTAGAAATGCTCCAAATGAGCTAATTAGCTTATTGAGAGAATATTGCAAATGTCTGACAAAATTGAGAAATGTAAATTTCCAATTTCAACCAAACATGCTAGAAATGCTCCAATTGAGCTAATTAGCTTATTGTGAGAATATTGCAATTGTCTGACAAAAGTGAAAAATGTAAATTTCCAATTTAAACCAAACATGCTAGAAATGCTCCAATTGAGCTAATTAGCTTATTGTGAGAATATTACAAACGTCTGACAACACTGAAAAATGTAAATTTCCAATTTCAACCAAACATGCTAGAAATGCTCCAATTGAGCTAATTAGCTTATTGTGAGAATATTGCAATTGTCTGACAAAAGTGAAAAATGTAAATTTCCAATTTCAACCAAACATGCTAGAAATGCTCAAATTGCGCAAATAAGCCTACTGTAAGAATTTTACAAACGTCTGACAAAACTGAAAAATGTAAATTTCCAATTTCAACCAAACATGCTAGAAATGCTCCAAATGAGCTAATTAGCTTATTGAGAGAATATTGCAAATGTCTGACAAAAGTGAAAAATATAAATTTCCAATTTCAACCAAACATGCTAGAAATGCTCCAATTGAGCTAATTAGCTTGTTGTGAGAATATTGCAATTGTCTGACAAAAGTGAGAAATGTAAATTTCCAATTTCAACCAAACATGCTAGAAATGCTCCAATTGAGCTAATTAGTTCATTGTGAGAATACTACAAACGTCTGACAAAACTGAAAAATGTAAATTTCCAATTTCAACCAAACATGCTAGAAATGCTCCAATTGAGCTAATTAGCTTATTGAGAGAATATTGCAATTGTCTGACAAAACTGAAAAATGTAAATTTCCAATTTCAACCAAACATGCTAGAAATGCTCCAATTGAGCTAATTAGCGTATTGTGAGAATATTGCAATTGTCTGACAAAAGTGAAAAATGTAAATTTCCAATTTCAATTAAACATGCTAGAAATGCTCCAATTGAGCTAATTAGCTTATTGTGAGAATATTACAAACGTCTGACAACACTGAAAAATGTAAATTTCCAATTTCAACCAAACATGCTAGAAATGCTCCAATTGAGCTAATTAGCTTATTGTGAGAATATTGCAATTGTCTGACAAAAGTGAAAAATGTAAATTTCCAATTTCAATTAAACATGCTAGAAATGCTCAAATTGCGCAAATAAACCTACTGTAAGAATTTTACAAACGTCTGACAAAACTGAAAAATGTAAATTTCCAATTTCAACCAAACATGCTAGAAATGCTCCAATTGAGCTAATTAGCTTATTGTGAGAATATTACAAACGTCTGACAACGCTGAAAAATGTAAATTTCCAATTTCAACCAAACATGCTAGAAATGCTCCAATTGAGCTAATTAGCTTATTGTGAGAATATTACAAACGTCTGACAACACTGAAAAATGTAAATTTCTAATTTCAACCAAACAGGCTAGAAATGCTCCAAATGAGCTAATTAGCTTATTGAGAGAACATTGCAACTGTCTGACAAAAGTGAAAAATGTAAATTTCCAATTTCAACCAAACATGCTAGAAATGCTCCAATTGAGCTAATTAGCTTATTGTGAGAATATTACAAACGTCTAACAAAATTGAAAAATGTAAATTTCCAATTTCAACCAAACATGCTAGAAATGCTCCAAATGAGCTAATTAGCTTATTGAGAGAATATTGCAAATGTCTGACAAAAGTGAAAAATGTAAATTTCCAATTTCAATTAAACATGCTAGAAATGCTCAAATTGCGCGAATAAGCCTACTGTAAGAATTTTACAAACGTCTGACAAAACTGAAAAATGTAAATTTCCAATTTCAACCAAACATGCTAGAAATGCTCCAATTGAGCTAATTAGCTTATTGTGAGAATATTACAAACGTCTGACAACACTGAAAAATGTAAATTTCTAATTTCAACCAAACATGCTAGAAATGCTCCAATTGAGCTAATTAGCTTATTGAGAGGATATTGCAATTGTTTGACAGAAGTGAAAAATGTAAATTTGCAATTTCAACACAACATGCTAGAAATGCTCCAATTTAGCTAATTAGCTTATTGTGAGAATATTACAAACGTCTGACAACACTGAAAAATGTTAATTTCCAATTTCATCCAAACATGCTAGATATGCTCCAATTGAGCTAATTAGCTTATTGTGAGAATATTGCAATTGTCTGACAAAAGTGAAAAAAGTAAATTTCCAATTTCAACCAAACATGCTAGAAATGCTCCAATTGAGCTAATTAGCTTATTGTGAGAATATTACAAACGTCTAACAAAATTGAAAAATGTAAATTTCCAATTTCAACCAAACATGCTAGAAATGCTCCAATTGAGCTAATTAGCTTATTGTGAGAATATTGCAATTGTCTGACAAAAGTGAAAAATGTAAATTTCCAATTTCAACCAAACATGCTAGAAATGCTCAACTTGCGCAAATAAGCCTACTGTAAGATTTTTACAAACGTCTGACAAAACTGAAAAATGTAAATTTCCAATTTCAACCAAACATGCTAGAAATGCTCCAATTGAGCTAATTAGCTTATTGTGAGAATATTACAAACGTCTAACAAAATTGAAAAATGTAAATTTCCATTTTCAACCAAACATGCTAGAAATGCTCCAATTGAGCTAATTAGCTTGTTGTGAGAATATTGCAATTGTCTGACAAAAGTGAGAAATGTAAATTTCCAATTTCAACCAAACATGCTAGAAATGCTCCAATTGAGCTAATTAGCTTATTGTGAGAATACTACAAACGTCTGACAAAACTGAAAGATGTAAATTTCCAATTTCAACCAAACATGCTAGAAATGCTCCAATTGAGCTAATTAGCTTATTGAGAGAATATTGCAATTGTCTGACAAAACTGAAAAATGTAAATTTCCAATTTCAACCAAACATGCTAGAAATGCTCCAATTGAGCTAATTAGCTTATTGTGAGAATATTACAAACGTCTGACAACACTGAAAAATGTAAATTTCCAATTTCAACCAAACATGCTAGAAATGCTCCAATTGAGCTAATTAGCTTAATGTGAGAATATTACAAACGTCTGACAACACTGAAAAATGTAAATTTCCAATTTCAACCAAACATGCTAGAAATGCTCCAATTGAGCTAATTAGCTTATTGTGAGAATATTACAAACGTCTGACAACACTGAAAAATGTAAATTTCCAATTTCAACCAAACATGCTAGAAATGCTCCAATTGAGCTAATTAGCTTATTGTGAGAATATTGCAATTGTCTGACAAAAGTGAAAAATGTAAATTTCCAATTTCAATTAAACATGCTAGAAATGCTCAAATTGCGCAAATAAACCTACTGTAAGAATTTTACAAACGTCTGACAAAACTGAAAAATGTAAATTTCCAATTTCAACCAAACATGCTAGAAATGCTCCAATTGAGCTAATTAGCTTATTGTGAGAATATTACAAACGTCTGACAACACTGAAAAATGTAAATTTCCAATTTCAACCAAACATGCTAGAAATGCTCCAATTGAGCTAATTAGCTTATTGTGAGAATATTGCAATTGTCTAACAAAATTGAAAAATGTAAATTGCCAATTTCAACCAAACATGCTAGAAATGCTCCAATTGAGCTAATTAGCTTATTGTGAGAATATTGCAATTGTTTGACAGAAGTGAAAAATGTAAATTTGCAATTTCAACACAACATGCTAGAAATGCTCCAATTTAGCTAATTAGCTTATTGTGAGAATATTACAAACGTCTGACAACACTGAAAAATGTTAATTTCCAATTTCAACCAAACATGCTAGATATGCTCCAATTGAGCTAATTAGCTTATTGTGAGAATATTGCAATTGTCTGACAAAAGTGAAAAAAGTAAATTTCCAATTTCAACCAAACATGCTAGAAATGCTCCAATTGAGCTAATTAGCTTATTGTGAGAATATTACAAACGTCTAACAAAATTGAAAAATGTAAATTTCCAATTTCAACCAAACATGCTAGAAATGCTCCAATTGAGCTAATTAGCTTATTGTGAGAATATTGCAATTGTCTGACAAAAGTGAAAAATGTAAATTTCCAATTTCAACCAAACATGCTAGAAATGCTCCAATTGAGCTAATTAGCTTATTGTGAGAATATTGCAATTGTTTGACAGAAGTGAAAAATGTAAATTTGCAATTTCAACACAACATGCTAGAAATGCTCCAATTTAGCTAATTAGCTTATTGTGAGAATATTACAAACGTCTGACAACACTGAAAAATGTTAATTTCCAATTTCAACCAAACATGCTAGATATGCTCCAATTGAGCTAATTAGCTTATTGTGAGAATATTGCAATTGTCTGACAAAAGTGAAAAAAGTAAATTTCCAATTTCAACCAAACATGCTAGAAATGCTCCAAATGAGCTAATTAGCTTATTGAGAGAATATTGCAAATGTCTGACAAAAGTTAAAAATATAAATTTCCAATTTCAACCAAACATGCTAGAAATGCTCCAATTGAGCTAATTAGCTTGTTGTGAGAATATTGCAATTGTCTGACAAAAGTGAGAAATGTAAATTTCCAATTTCAACCAAACATGCTAGAAATGCTCCAATTGAGCTAATTAGCTTATTGTGAGAATACTACAAACGTCTGACAAAACTGAAAGATGTAAATTTCCAATTTCAACCAAACATGCTAGAAATGCTCCAATTGAGCTAATTAGCTTATTGAGAGAATATTGCAATTGTCTGACAAAACTGAAAAATGTAAATTTCCAATTTCAACCAAACATGCTAGAAATGCTCCAATTGAGCTAATTAGCTTATTGTGAGAATATTACAAACGTCTGACAACACTGAAAAATGTAAATTTCCAATTTCAACCAAACATGCTAGAAATGCTCCAATTGAGCTAATTAGCTTATTGTGAGAATATTACAAACGTCTGACAACACTGAAAAATGTAAATTTCCAATTTCAACCAAACATGCTAGAAATGCTCCAATTGAGCTAATTAGCTTATTGTGAGAATATTACAAACGTCTGACAACACTGAAAAATGTAAATTTCCAATTTCAACCAAACATGCTAGAAATGCTCCAATTGAGCTAATTAGCTTATTGTGAGAATATTGCAATTGTCTGACAAAAGTGAAAAATGTAAATTTCCAATTTCAATTAAACATGCTAGAAATGCTCAAATTGCGCAAATAAACCTACTGTAAGAATTTTACAAACGTCTGACAAAACTGAAAAATGTAAATTTCCAATTTCAACCAAACATGCTAGAAATGCTCCAATTGAGCTAATTAGCTTATTGTGAGAATATTACAAACGTCTGACAACACTGAAAAATGTAAATTTCCAATTTCAACCAAACATGCTAGAAATGCTCCAATTGAGCTAATTAGCTTATTGTGAGAATATTACAAACGTCTGACAACACTGAAAAATGTAAATTTCTAATTTCAACCAAACAGGCTAGAAATGCTCCAAATGAGCTAATTAGCTTATTGAGAGAACATTGCAACTGTCTGACAAAAGTGAAAAATGTAAATTTCCAATTTCAACCAAACATGCTAGAAATGCTCCAATTGAGCTAATTAGCTTATTGTGAGAATATTACAAACGTCTAACAAAATTGAAAAATGTAAATTTCCAATTTCAACCAAACATGCTAGAAATGCTCCAATTGAGCTAATTAGTTCATTGTGAGAATACTACAAACGTCTGACAAAACTGAAAAATGTAAATTTCCAATTTCAACCAAACATGCTAGAAATGCTCCAATTGAGCTAATTAGCTTATTGAGAGAATATTGCAATTGTCTGACAAAACTGAAAAATGTAAATTTCCAATTTCAACCAAACATGCTAGAAATGCTCCAATTGAGCTAATTAGCGTATTGTGAGAATATTGCAATTGTCTGACAAAAGTGAAAAATGTAAATTTCCAATTTCAATTAAACATGCTAGAAATGCTCCAATTGAGCTAATTAGCTTATTGTGAGAATATTACAAACGTCTGACAACACTGAAAAATGTAAATTTCCAATTTCAACCAAACATGCTAGAAATGCTCCAATTGAGCTAATTAGCTTATTGTGAGAATATTGCAATTGTCTGACAAAAGTGAAAAATGTAAATTTCCAATTTCAATTAAACATGCTAGAAATGCTCAAATTGCGCAAATAAACCTACTGTAAAAATTTTACAAACGTCTGACAAAACTGAAAAATGTAAATTTCCAATTTCAACCAAACATGCTAGAAATGCTCCAATTGAGCTAATTAGCTTATTGTGAGAATATTACAAACGTCTGACAACACTGAAAAATGTAAATTTCCAATTTCAACCAAACATGCTAGAAATGCTCCAATTGAGCTAATTAGCTTATTGTGAGAATATTACAAACGTCTGACAACACTGAAAAATGTAAATTTCTAATTTCAACCAAACAGGCTAGAAATGCTCCAAATGAGCTAATTAGCTTATTGAGAGAACATTGCAACTGTCTGACAAAAGTGAAAAATGTAAATTTCCAATTTCAACCAAACATGCTAGAAATGCTCCAATTGAGCTAATTAGCTTATTGTGAGAATATTACAAACGTCTAACAAAATTGAAAAATGTAAATTTCCAATTTCAACCAAACATGCTAGAAATGCTCCAAATGAGCTAATTAGCTTATTGAGAGAATATTGCAAATGTCTGACAAAAGTGAAAAATGTAAATTTCCAATTTCAATTAAACATGCTAGAAATGCTCAAATTGCGCGAATAAGCCTACTGTAAGAATTTTACAAACGTCTGACAAAACTGAAAAATGTAAATTTCCAATTTCAACCAAACATGCTAGAAATGCTCCAATTGAGCTAATTAGCTTATTGTGAGAATATTACAAACGTCTGACAACACTGAAAAATGTAAATTTCTAATTTCAACCAAACATGCTAGAAATGCTCCAATTGAGCTAATTAGCTTATTGAGAGGATATTGCAACTGTCTGACAAAAGTGAAAAATGTAAATTTCCAATTTCAACCAAACATGCTAGAAATGCTCCAATTGAGCTAATTAGCTTATTGTGAGAATATTGCAATTGTCTAACAAAATTGAAAAATGTAAATTTCCAATTTCAACCAAACATGCTAGAAATGCTCCAATTGAGCTAATTAGCTTATTGTGAGAATATTGCAATTGTTTGACAGAAGTGAAAAATGTAAATTTGCAATTTCAACACAACATGCTAGAAATGCTCCAATTTAGCTAATTAGCTTATTGTGAGAATATTACAAACGTCTGACAACACTGAAAAATGTTAATTTCCAATTTCAACCAAACATGCTAGATATGCTCCAATTGAGCTAATTAGCTTATTGTGAGAATATTGCAATTGTCTGACAAAAGTGAAAAAAGTAAATTTCCAATTTCAACCAAACATGCTAGAAATGCTCAAATTGCGCAAATAAGCCTACTGTAAGAATTTTACAAACGTCTGACAAAAGTGAAAAATGTAAATTTCCAATTTCAACCAAACATGCTAAAAATGCTCCGATTGAGCTAATTAGCTTATTGTGAGAATATTACAAACGTCTGACAACACTGAAAAATGTAAATTTCTAATTTCAACCAAACATGCTAGAAATGCTCCAAATGAGATAATTAGCTTATTGTGATAATATTGCAATTGTCTGACAAAAGTGAAAAATGTAAATTTCCAATTTCAACCAAACATGCTAGAATTGCTCCAATTGAGCTAATTAGCTTACTGTGAGATTATTGCAATTGTCTGACAAAAGTGAAAAATGTAAATTTCCAATTTCAACCAAACATGCTAGAAATGCTCCAATTGAGCTAATTAGCTTATTGTGAGAATATTACAGACGTCTGACAACACTGAAAAATGTAAATTTCCAATTTCAACCGAAGATGCTAGAAATGCTCCAATTGAGCTAATTAGCTTATTGTGAGAATATTGCAATTGTCTGACAAAAGTGAAAAATGTAAATTTCCAATTTCAACCAAACATGCTAGAAATGCTCAACTTGCGCAAATAAGCCTACTGTAAGATTTTTACAAACGTCTGACAAAACTGAAAAATGTAAATTTCCAATTTCAACCAAACATGCTAGAAATGCTCCAATTGAGCTAATTAGCTTATTGTGAGAATATTACAAACGTCTAACAAAATTGAAAAATGTAAATTTCCATTTTCAACCAAACATGCTAGAAATGCTCCAATTGAGCTAATTAGCTTATTGTGAGAATATTGCAATTGTCTGACAAAAGTGAAAAATGTAAATTTCCAATTTAAACCAAACATGCTAGAAATGCTCCAATTGAGCTAATTAGCTTATTGTGAGAATATTACAAACGTCTGACAACACTGAAAAATGTAAATTTCCAATTTCAACCAAACATGCTAGAAATGCTCCAATTGAGCTAATTAGCTTATTGTGAGAATATTGCAATTGTCTGACAAAAGTGAAAAATGTAAATTTCCAATTTCAACCAAACATGCTAGAAATGCTCAAATTGCGCAAATAAGCCTACTGTAAGAATTTTACAAACGTCTGACAAAACTGAAAAATGTAAATTTCCAATTTCAACCAAACATGCTAGAAATGCTCCAAATGAGCTAATTAGCTTATTGAGAGAATATTGCAAATGTCTGACAAAAGTTAAAAATATAAATTTCCAATTTCAACCAAACATGCTAGAAATGCTCCAATTGAGCTAATTAGCTTATTGAGAGAATATTGCAATTGTCTGACAAAACTGAAAAATGTAAATTTCCAATTTCAACCAAACATGCTAGAAATGCTCCAATTGAGCTAATTAGCTTATTGTGAGAATATCACAAACGTCTAACAAGATTGAAAAATGTAAATTTCCAATTTCAACCAAACATGCTAGAAATGCTCCAATTGAGCTAATTAGCGTATTGTGAGAATATTGCAATTGTCTGACAAAAGTGAAAAATGTAAATTTCCAATTTCAATTAAACATGCTAGAAATGCTCCAAGTGAGCTAATTAGCTTATTGTGAGAATATTACAAACGTCTGACAACACTGAAAAATGTAAATTTCCAATTTCAACCAAACATGCTAGAAATGCTCCAATTGAGCTAATTAGCTTATTGTGAGAATATTGCAATTGTCTGACAAAAGTGAAAAATGTAAATTTCCAATTTCAATTAAACATGCTAGAAATGCTCAAATTGCGCAAATAAACCTACTGTAAGAATTTTACAAACGTCTGACAAAACTGAAAAATGTAAATTTCCAATTTCAACCAAACATGCTAGAAATGCTCCAATTGAGCTAATTAGCTTATTGTGAGAATATTACAAACGTCTGACAACACTGAAAAATGTAAATTTCCAATTTCAACCAAACATGCTAGAAATGCTCCAATTGAGCTAATTAGCTTATTGTGAGAATATTACAAACGTCTGACAACACTGAAAAATGTAAATTTCTAATTTCAACCAAACAGGCTAGAAATGCTCCAAATGAGCTAATTAGCTTATTGAGAGAACATTGCAACTGTCTGACAAAAGTGAAAAATGTAAATTTCCAATTTCAACCAAACATGCTAGAAATGCTCCAATTGAGCTAATTAGCTTATTGTGAGAATATTACAAACGTCTAACAAAATTGAAAAATGTAAATTTCCAATTTCAACCAAACATGCTAGAAATGCTCCAAATGAGCTAATTAGCTTATTGAGAGAATATTGCAAATGTCTGACAAAATTGAGAAATGTAAATTTCCAATTTCAACCAAACATGCTAGAAATGCTCCAATTGAGCTAATTAGCTTATTGTGAGAATATTGCAATTGTCTGACAAAAGTGAAAAATGTAAATTTCCAATTTAAACCAAACATGCTAGAAATGCTCCAATTGAGCTAATTAGCTTATTGTGAGAATATTACAAACGTCTGACAACACTGAAAAATGTAAATTTCCAATTTCAACCAAACATGCTAGAAATGCTCCAATTGAGCTAATTAGCTTATTGTGAGAATATTGCAATTGTCTGACAAAAGTGAAAAATGTAAATTTCCAATTTCAACCAAACATGCTAGAAATGCTCAAATTGCGCAAATAAGCCTACTGTAAGAATTTTACAAACGTCTGACAAAACTGAAAAATGTAAATTTCCAATTTCAACCAAACATGCTAGAAATGCTCCAAATGAGCTAATTAGCTTATTGAGAGAATATTGCAAATGTCTGACAAAAGTGAAAAATATAAATTTCCAATTTCAACCAAACATGCTAGAAATGCTCCAATTGAGCTAATTAGCTTGTTGTGAGAATATTGCAATTGTCTGACAAAAGTGAGAAATGTAAATTTCCAATTTCAACCAAACATGCTAGAAATGCTCCAATTGAGCTAATTAGTTTATTGTGAGAATACTACAAACGTCTGACAAAACTGAAAAATGTAAATTTCCAATTTCAACCAAACATGCTAGAAATGCTCCAATTGAGCTAATTAGCTTATTGAGAGAATATTGCAATTGTCTGACAAAACTGAAAAATGTAAATTTCCAATTTCAACCAAACATGCTAGAAATGCTCCAATTGAGCTAATTAGCGTATTGTGAGAATATTGCAATTGTCTGACAAAAGTGAAAAATGTAAATTTCCAATTTCAATTAAACATGCTAGAAATGCTCCAATTGAGCTAATTAGCTTATTGTGAGAATATTACAAACGTCTGACAACACTGAAAAATGTAAATTTCCAATTTCAACCAAACATGCTAGAAATGCTCCAATTGAGCTAATTAGCTTATTGTGAGAATATTGCAATTGTCTGACAAAAGTGAAAAATGTAAATTTCCAATTTCAATTAAACATGCTAGAAATGCTCAAATTGCGCAAATAAACCTACTGTAAGAATTTTACAAACGTCTGACAAAACTGAAAAATGTAAATTTCCAATTTCAACCAAACATGCTAGAAATGCTCCAATTGAGCTAATTAGCTTATTGTGAGAATATTACAAACGTCTGACAACACTGAAAAATGTAAATTTCCAATTTCAACCAAACATGCTAGAAATGCTCCAATTGAGCTAATTAGCTTATTGTGAGAATATTACAAACGTCTGACAACACTGAAAAATGTAAATTTCTAATTTCAACCAAACAGGCTAGAAATGCTCCAAATGAGCTAATTAGCTTATTGAGAGAACATTGCAACTGTCTGACAAAAGTGAAAAATGTAAATTTCCAATTTCAACCAAACATGCTAGAAATGCTCCAATTGAGCTAATTAGCTTATTGTGAGAATATTGCAATTGTTTGACAGAAGTGAAAAATGTAAATTTGCAATTTCAACACAACATGCTAGAAATGCTCCAATTTAGCTAATTAGCTTATTGTGAGAATATTACAAACGTCTGACAACACTGAAAAATGTTAATTTCCAATTTCAACCAAACATGCTAGATATGCTCCAATTGAGCTAATTAGCTTATTGTGAGAATATTGCAATTGTCTGACAAAAGTGAAAAAAGTAAATTTCCAATTTCAACCAAACATGCTAGAAATGCTCAAATTGCGCAAATAAGCCTACTGTAAGAATTTTACAAACGTCTGACAAAAGTGAAAAATGTAAATTTCCAATTTCAACCAAACATGCTAAAAATGCTCCGATTGAGCTAATTAGCTTATTGTGAGAATATTACAAACGTCTGACAACACTGAAAAATGTAAATTTCTAATTTCAACCAAACATGCTAGAAATGCTCCAAATGAGATAATTAGCTTATTGTGATAATATTGCAATTGTCTGACAAAAGTGAAAAATGTAAATTTCCAATTTCAACCAAACATGCTAGAATTGCTCCAATTGAGCTAATTAGCTTACTGTGAGATTATTGCAATTGTCTGACAAAAGTGAAAAATGTAAATTTCCAATTTCAACCAAACATGCTAGAAATGCTCCAATTGAGCTAATTAGCTTATTGTGAGAATATTACAGACGTCTGACAACACTGAAAAATGTAAATTTCCAATTTCAACCGAAGATGCTAGAAATGCTCCAATTGAGCTAATTAGCTTATTGTGAGAATATTGCAATTGTCTGACAAAAGTGAAAAATGTAAATTTCCAATTTCAACCAAACATGCTAGAAATGCTCAACTTGCGCAAATAAGCCTACTGTAAGATTTTTACAAACGTCTGACAAAACTGAAAAATGTAAATTTCCAATTTCAACCAAACATGCTAGAAATGCTCCAATTGAGCTAATTAGCTTATTGTGAGAATATTACAAACGTCTAACAAAATTGAAAAATGTAAATTTCCATTTTCAACCAAACATGCTAGAAATGCTCCAATTGAGCTAATTAGCTTATTGTGAGAATATTGCAATTGTCTGACAAAAGTGAAAAATGTAAATTTCCAATTTAAACCAAACATGCTAGAAATGCTCCAATTGAGCTAATTAGCTTATTGTGAGAATATTACAAACGTCTGACAACACTGAAAAATGTAAATTTCCAATTTCAACCAAACATGCTAGAAATGCTCCAATTGAGCTAATTAGCTTATTGTGAGAATATTGCAATTGTCTGACAAAAGTGAAAAATGTAAATTTCCAATTTCAACCAAACATGCTAGAAATGCTCAAATTGCGCAAATAAGCCTACTGTAAGAATTTTACAAACGTCTGACAAAACTGAAAAATGTAAATTTCCAATTTCAACCAAACATGCTAGAAATGCTCCAAATGAGCTAATTAGCTTATTGAGAGAATATTGCAAATGTCTGACAAAAGTTAAAAATATAAATTTCCAATTTCAACCAAACATGCTAGAAATGCTCCAATTGAGCTAATTAGCTTATTGAGAGAATATTGCAATTGTCTGACAAAACTGAAAAATGTAAATTTCCAATTTCAACCAAACATGCTAGAAATGCTCCAATTGAGCTAATTAGCTTATTGTGAGAATATCACAAACGTCTAACAAGATTGAAAAATGTAAATTTCCAATTTCAACCAAACATGCTAGAAATGCTCCAATTGAGCTAATTAGCGTATTGTGAGAATATTGCAATTGTCTGACAAAAGTGAAAAATGTAAATTTCCAATTTCAATTAAACATGCTAGAAATGCTCCAAGTGAGCTAATTAGCTTATTGTGAGAATATTACAAACGTCTGACAACACTGAAAAATGTAAATTTCCAATTTCAACCAAACATGCTAGAAATGCTCCAATTGAGCTAATTAGCTTATTGTGAGAATATTGCAATTGTCTGACAAAAGTGAAAAATGTAAATTTCCAATTTCAATTAAACATGCTAGAAATGCTCAAATTGCGCAAATAAACCTACTGTAAGAATTTTACAAACGTCTGACAAAACTGAAAAATGTAAATTTCCAATTTCAACCAAACATGCTAGAAATGCTCCAATTGAGCTAATTAGCTTATTGTGAGAATATTACAAACGTCTGACAACACTGAAAAATGTAAATTTCCAATTTCAACCAAACATGCTAGAAATGCTCCAATTGAGCTAATTAGCTTATTGTGAGAATATTACAAACGTCTGACAACACTGAAAAATGTAAATTTCTAATTTCAACCAAACAGGCTAGAAATGCTCCAAATGAGCTAATTAGCTTATTGAGAGAACATTGCAACTGTCTGACAAAAGTGAAAAATGTAAATTTCCAATTTCAACCAAACATGCTAGAAATGCTCCAATTGAGCTAATTAGCTTATTGTGAGAATATTACAAACGTCTAACAAAATTGAAAAATGTAAATTTCCAATTTCAACCAAACATGCTAGAAATGCTCCAAATGAGCTAATTAGCTTATTGAGAGAATATTGCAAATGTCTGACAAAATTGAGAAATGTAAATTTCCAATTTCAACCAAACATGCTAGAAATGCTCCAATTGAGCTAATTAGCTTATTGTGAGAATATTGCAATTGTCTGACAAAAGTGAAAAATGTAAATTTCCAATTTAAACCAAACATGCTAGAAATGCTCCAATTGAGCTAATTAGCTTATTGTGAGAATATTACAAACGTCTGACAACACTGAAAAATGTAAATTTCCAATTTCAACCAAACATGCTAGAAATGCTCCAATTGAGCTAATTAGCTTATTGTGAGAATATTGCAATTGTCTGACAAAAGTGAAAAATGTAAATTTCCAATTTCAACCAAACATGCTAGAAATGCTCAAATTGCGCAAATAAGCCTACTGTAAGAATTTTACAAACGTCTGACAAAACTGAAAAATGTAAATTTCCAATTTCAACCAAACATGCTAGAAATGCTCCAAATGAGCTAATTAGCTTATTGAGAGAATATTGCAAATGTCTGACAAAAGTGAAAAATATAAATTTCCAATTTCAACCAAACATGCTAGAAATGCTCCAATTGAGCTAATTAGCTTGTTGTGAGAATATTGCAATTGTCTGACAAAAGTGAGAAATGTAAATTTCCAATTTCAACCAAACATGCTAGAAATGCTCCAATTGAGCTAATTAGTTTATTGTGAGAATACTACAAACGTCTGACAAAACTGAAAAATGTAAATTTCCAATTTCAACCAAACATGCTAGAAATGCTCCAATTGAGCTAATTAGCTTATTGAGAGAATATTGCAATTGTCTGACAAAACTGAAAAATGTAAATTTCCAATTTCAACCAAACATGCTAGAAATGCTCCAATTGAGCTAATTAGCGTATTGTGAGAATATTGCAATTGTCTGACAAAAGTGAAAAATGTAAATTTCCAATTTCAATTAAACATGCTAGAAATGCTCCAATTGAGCTAATTAGCTTATTGTGAGAATATTACAAACGTCTGACAACACTGAAAAATGTAAATTTCCAATTTCAACCAAACATGCTAGAAATGCTCCAATTGAGCTAATTAGCTTATTGTGAGAATATTGCAATTGTCTGACAAAAGTGAAAAATGTAAATTTCCAATTTCAATTAAACATGCTAGAAATGCTCAAATTGCGCAAATAAACCTACTGTAAGAATTTTACAAACGTCTGACAAAACTGAAAAATGTAAATTTCCAATTTCAACCAAACATGCTAGAAATGCTCCAATTGAGCTAATTAGCTTATTGTGAGAATATTACAAACGTCTGACAACACTGAAAAATGTAAATTTCCAATTTCAACCAAACATGCTAGAAATGCTCCAATTGAGCTAATTAGCTTATTGTGAGAATATTACAAACGTCTGACAACACTGAAAAATGTAAATTTCTAATTTCAACCAAACAGGCTAGAAATGCTCCAAATGAGCTAATTAGCTTATTGAGAGAACATTGCAACTGTCTGACAAAAGTGAAAAATGTAAATTTCCAATTTCAACCAAACATGCTAGAAATGCTCCAATTGAGCTAATTAGCTTATTGTGAGAATATTACAAACGTCTAACAAAATTGAAAAATGTAAATTTCCAATTTCAACCAAACATGCTAGAAATGCTCCAAATGAGCTAATTAGCTTATTGAGAGAATATTGCAAATGTCTGACAAAATTGAGAAATGTAAATTTCCAATTTCAACCAAACATGCTAGAAATGCTCCAATTGAGCTAATTAGCTTATTGTGAGAATATTGCAATTGTCTGACAAAAGTGAAAAATGTAAATTTCCAATTTCAATTAAACATGCTAGAAATGCTCCAATTCAGCTAATTAGCTTATTGTGAGAATATTACAAACGTCTAACAAAATTGAAAAATGTAAATTTCCAATTTCAACCAAACATGCTAGAAATGCTCCAAATGAGCTAATTAGCTTATTGTGAGAATATTACAAACGTCTGACAACACTGAAAAATGTAAATTTCCAATTTCAACTAAACATGCTGGAAATGCTCCAATTGAGCTAATTAGCTTATTGTGAGAATATTGCAATTGTCTGACAAAAGTGAAAAATGTAAATTTCCAATTTCAATTAAACATGCTAGAAATGCTCCAATTGAGCTAATTAGCTTATTGTGAGAATATTACAAACCTCTGACAACACTGAAAAATGTAAATTTCCAATTTCAACCAAACATGCTAGAAATGCTCCAATTGAGCTAATTAGCTTATTGTGAGAATATTGCAATTGTCTGACAAAAGTGAAAAATGTAAATTTCCAATTTCAATTAAACATGCTAGAAATGCTCAAATTGCGCAAATAAGCCTACTGTAAGAATTTTACAAACGTCTGACAAAACTGAAAAATGTAAATTTCCAATTTCAACCAAACATGCTAGAAATGCTCCAATTGAGCTAATTAGCTTATTGTGAGAATATTACAAACGTCTGACAACACTGAAAAATGTAAATTTCTAATTTCAACCAAACAGGCTAGAAATGCTCCAAATGAGCTAATTAGCTTATTGAGAGAACATTGCAACTGTCTGACAAAAGTGAAAAATGTAAATTTCCAATTTCAACCAAACATGCTAGAAATGCTCCAATTTAGCTAATTAGCTTATTGTGAGAATATTACAAACGTCTGACAACACTGAAAAATGTAAATTTCCAATTTCAACCAAACATGCTAGAAATGCTCCAATTGCGCAAATAAGCCTACTGTAAGAATTTTACAAACGTCTGACTAAACTGAAAAATGTAATTTTCCAATTTCAACCAAACATGCTAGAAATGCTCCAATTGAGCTAATTAGCTTATTGTGCGAATATTACAAACGTCTGACAAAAGTGAAAAATGTAAATTTTCAATTTCAACCAAACATGCTAGAAATGCTCCAATTGAGCTAATTAGCTTATTGTGAGAATATTACAAACGTCTAACAAAATTGAAAAATGTAAATTTCCAATTTCAACCAAACATGCTAGAAATGCTCCAATTGAGCTAATTAGCTTATTGTGAGAATATTGCAATTGTCTGACAAAAGTGAAAAATGTAAATTTCCAATTTCAACCAAACATGCTAGAAATGCTCCAATTGAGCTAATTAGCTTATTGTGAGAATATTACAAACGTCTGACAACACTGAAAAATGTAAATTTCCAATTTCAACCAAACATGCTAGAAATGCTCCAATTGAGCTAATTAGCTTATTGTGAGAATATTGCAATTGTCTGACAAAAGTGAAAAATGTAAATTTCCAATTTCAACCAAACATGCTAGAAATGCTCAAATTGCGCAAATAAGCCTACTGTAAGAATATTACAAAAGTCTGACAACACTGAAAAATGTAAATTTCTAATTTCAACCAAACATGCTAGAAATGCTCTAAATGAGCTAATTAGCTTATGCTAGAAATGCTCCAATTGAGCTAATTAGCTTATTGTGAGAATATTGCAATTGTCTGACAAAACTGAAAAATGTAAATTTGTAATTTCAACCAAACATGCTAGAAATGCTCCAATTGAGCTAATTAGCTTATTGAGAGAATATTGCAATTGTCTGACAAAACTGAAAAATGTAAATTTCCAATTTCAACCAAACATGCTAGAAATGCTCCAATTGAGCTAATTAGCTTATTGTGAGAATATTACAAACGTCTAACAAAATTGAAAAATGTAAATTTCCAACTTCAACCAAACATGCTAGAAATGCTCCAATTGAGCTAATTAGCTTATTGTGAGAATATTGCAATTGTCTGACAAAAGTGAAAAATGTAAATTTCCAATTTCAATTAAACATGCTAGAAATGCTCCAATTGAGCTAATTAGCTTATTGTGAGAATATTACAAACGTCTAACAAAATTGAAAAATGTAAATTTCCAATTTCAACCAAACATGCTAGAAATGCTCCAAATGAGCTAATTAGCTTATTGAGAGAATATTGCAACTGTTTGACAAAAGTGAAAAATGTGAATTTCCAATTTCAACCAAACGTGCTAGAAATGCTCCAATTGAGCTAATTAGCTTATTGTCAAATAATTACAAACGTCGGACAAAAGTGAAAAATGTAAATTTCCAATTTCAACCAAACATGCTAGAAATGCTCCAATTGAGCTAATTAGCTTATTGTGAGAATATTACAAACGTCTGACAAAACTGAAAAATGTAAATTTCCAATTTCAACCAAACATGCTAGAAATGCTCCAATTGAGCTAATTAGCTTATTGTGAGAATATTGCAATTGTCTGACAAAACTGAAAAATGTAAATTTGTAATTTCAACCAAACATGCTAGAAATGCTCCAATTGAGCTAATTAGCTCATTGAGAGAATATTGCAATTGTCTGACAAAACTGAAAAATGTAAATTTCCAATTTCAACCAAACATGCTAGAAATGCTCCAATTGAGCTAATTAGCTTATTGTGAGAATATTACAAACGTCTAACAAAATTGACAAATGTAAATTTCCAACTTCAACCAAACATGCTAGAAATGCTCCAATTGAGCTAATTAGCTTATTGTGAGAATATTGCAATTGTCTGACAAAAGTGAAAAATGTAAATTTCCAATTTCAATTAAACATGCTAGAAATGCTCCAATTGAGCTAATTAGCTTATTGTGAGAATATTACAAACGTCTAACAAAAGTGAAAAATGTGAATTTCCAATTTCAACCAAACGTGCTAGAAATGCTCCAATTGAGCTAATTAGCTTATTGTCAAATAATTACAAACGTCGGACAAAAGTGAAAAATGTAAATTTCCAATTTCAACCAAACATGCTAGAAATGCTCCAATTGAGCTAATTAGCTTATTGTGAGAATATTACAAATGTCTGACAAAACTGAAAAATGTAAATTTCCAATTTCAACCAAACATGCTAGAAATGCTCCAATTGAGCTAATTAGCTTATTGTGAGAATATTGCAATTGTCTGACAAAAGTGAAAAATGTAAATTTCCAATTTCAACCAAATATGCTAGAAATGCTCCAATTGAGTTAATTAGCTTATTGTGGGAATATTACAAACGTCTGACAAAAGTGAAAAATGTAAATTTCGAATTTCAACCAAACATGCTAGAAATGCTCCAATTGAGCTAATTAGCTTATTGTGAGAATATTACAAACGTCTGACAAAACTGAAAAATGTAATTTTCCAATTTTAACCAAACATGCTAGAAATGCTCCAATTGTGCTAATTAGCTTATTGTGAGAATATTGCAATTGTCTGACAAAAGTGAAAAATGTAAATTTCCAATTTCAACCAAACATGCTAGAAATGCTCCAATTGAGCTAATTAGCTTATTGAAAAATTATTGCAATTGTCTGACAAAAGTGAAAAATGTAAGTTTCCAATTTCAACCAAACATGCTAGAAATGCTCCAATTGAGCTAATTAGCTTATTGTGAGAATATTACAAACGTCTAACGAAACTGAAAAATGTGAATTTCCAATTTCAACCAAACATGCTAGAAATGCTCCAATTGAGCTAATTAGCTTATTGTGAGAATATTGCAATTGTCTGACAAAAGTGAAAAATGTAAATTTCCAATTTCAACCAAACATGCTAGAAATGCTCCAATTGAGCTAATTAGCTTATTGTGAGAATACTACAAACGTCTGACAAAACTGAAAAATGTAAATTTCCAATTTCAACCAAACATGCTAGAAATGCTCCAATTGAGCTAATTAGCTTATTGAGAGAATATTGCAATTGTCAGACAAAACTGAAAAATGTAAATTTCCAATTTCAACCAAACATGCTAGAAATGCTCCAATTGAGCTAATTAGCTTATTGTGAGAATATTACAAACGTCTAACAAAATTGAAAAATGTAAATTTCCAATTTCAACCAAACATGCTAGAAATGCTCCAATCGAGCTAATTAGCTTATTGTGAGAATATTGCAATTGTCTGACAAAAGTGAAAAATGTAAATTTCCAATTTCAACCAAACATGCTAGAAATGCTCCAATTGAGCTAATTAGCTTATTGTGACAATATTACAAACGTCTGACAAAACTGAAAAATGTAAATTTCCAATTTCAACCAAACATGCTAGAAATGCTCCAATTGAGCTAATTAGCTTATTGTGAGAATATTACAAACGTCTGACAACACTGAAAAATGTAAATTTCTAATTTCAACCAAACATGCTAGAAAAGCTCCAAATGAGCTAATTAGCTTAATGAGAGAATATTGCAATTGTCTGACAAAAGTGAAAAATGTAAATTTCCAATTTCAACCAAACATGCTAGAAATGTTCCAATTGTGCTAATTAGCTTATTGTGACAATATTGCAATTGTCTGACAAAAGTGAAAATTGTAAATTTCCAATTTCAACCAAACATGCTAGAAATGCTCCAATTGAGCTAATTAGCTTATTGTGAGAATATTACAAACGTCTGACAACACTGAAAAATGTAAATTTCTAATTTCAACCAAACATGCTAGCAAAGCTCCAAATGAGCTAATTAGCTTAATGAGAGAATATTGCAATTGTCTGACAAAAGTGAAAAATGTAAATTTCCAATTTCAACCAAACATGCTAGAAATGTTCCAATTGTGCTTATTAGTTTATTGTGAGAATATTGCAATTGTCTGACAAAAGTGAAAAATGTAAATTTCCAATTTCAACCAAACATGCTAGAAATGCTCCAATTGAGCTAATTAGCTTATTGTGAGAATACTACAAACGTCTGACAAAACTGAAAAATGTAAATTTCCAATTTCAACCAAACATGCTAGAGATGCTCCAATTGAACTAATTAGCTTATTGAGAGAATATTGCAATTGTCTGACAAAACTGAAAAATGTAAATTTCCAATTTCAACCAAACATGCTAGAAATGCTCCAATTGAGCTAATTAGCTTATTGTGAGAATATTGCAATTGTCTGACAAAAGTGAAAAATGTAAATTTCCAATTTCAACCAAACATGCTAGAATTGCTCCAATTGAGCTAATTAGCTTACTGTGAGATTATTGCATTTGCCTGACAAAAGTGAAAAATGTAAAATTCCAATTTCAATTAAACATGCTAGAAATGCTCCAATTCAGCTAATTAGCTTATTGTGAGAATATTACAAACGTCTAACAAAATTGAAAAATGTAAATTTCCAATTTCAACCAAACATGCTAGAAATGCTCCAAATGAGCTAATTAGCTTATTGTGAGAATATTACAAACGTCTGACAACACTGAAAAATGTAAATTTCCAATTTCAACTAAACATGCTGGAAATGCTCCAATTGAGCTAATTAGCTTATTGTGAGAATATTGCAATTGTCTGACAAAAGTGAAAAATGTAAATTTCCAATTTCAATTAAACATGCTAGAAATGCTCCAATTGAGCTAATTAGCTTATTGTGAGAATATTACAAACCTCTGACAACACTGAAAAATGTAAATTTCCAATTTCAACCAAACATGCTAGAAATGCTCCAATTGAGCTAATTAGCTTATTGTGAGAATATTGCAATTGTCTGACAAAAGTGAAAAATGTAAATTTCCAATTTCAATTAAACATGCTAGAAATGCTCAAATTGCGCAAATAAGCCTACTGTAAGAATTTTACAAACGTCTGACAAAACTGAAAAATGTAAATTTCCAATTTCAACCAAACATGCTAGAAATGCTCCAATTGAGCTAATTAGCTTATTGTGAGAATATTACAAACGTCTGACAACACTGAAAAATGTAAATTTCTAATTTCAACCAAACAGGCTAGAAATGCTCCAAATGAGCTAATTAGCTTATTGAGAGAACATTGCAACTGTCTGACAAAAGTGAAAAATGTAAATTTCCAATTTCAACCAAACATGCTAGAAATGCTCCAATTTAGCTAATTAGCTTATTGTGAGAATATTACAAACGTCTGACAACACTGAAAAATGTAAATTTCCAATTTCAACCAAACATGCTAGAAATGCTCCAATTGCGCAAATAAGCCTACTGTAAGAATTTTACAAACGTCTGACTAAATTGAAAAATGTAAATTTCCAATTTCAACCAAACATGCTAGAAATGCTCCAATTGAGCTAATTAGCTTATTGTGAGAATATTGCAATTGTCTGACAAAAGTGAAAAATGTAAATTTCCAATTTCAACCAAACATGCTAGAAATGCTCCAATTGAGCTAATTAGCTTATTGTGAGAATATTACAAACGTCTGACAACACTGAAAAATGTAAATTTCCAATTTCAACCAAACATGCTAGAAATGCTCCAATTGAGCTAATTAGCTTATTGTGAGAATATTGCAATTGTCTGACAAAAGTGAAAAATGTAAATTTCCAATTTCAACCAAACATGCTAGAAATGCTCAAATTGCGCAAATAAGCCTACTGTAAGAATATTACAAAAGTCTGACAACACTGAAAAATGTAAATTTCTAATTTCAACCAAACATGCTAGAAATGCTCTAAATGAGCTAATTAGCTTATGCTAGAAATGCTCCAATTGAGCTAATTAGCTTATTGTGAGAATATTGCAATTGTCTGACAAAACTGAAAAATGTAAATTTGTAATTTCAACCAAACATGCTAGAAATGCTCCAATTGAGCTAATTAGCTTATTGAGAGAATATTGCAATTGTCTGACAAAACTGAAAAATGTAAATTTCCAATTTCAACCAAACATGCTAGAAATGCTCCAATTGAGCTAATTAGCTTATTGTGAGAATATTACAAACGTCTAACAAAATTGAAAAATGTAAATTTCCAACTTCAACCAAACATGCTAGAAATGCTCCAATTGAGCTAATTAGCTTATTGTGAGAATATTGCAATTGTCTGACAAAAGTGAAAAATGTAAATTTCCAATTTCAATTAAACATGCTAGAAATGCTCCAATTGAGCTAATTAGCTTATTGTGAGAATATTACAAACGTCTAACAAAATTGAAAAATGTAAATTTCCAATTTCAACCAAACATGCTAGAAATGCTCCAAATGAGCTAATTAGCTTATTGAGAGAATATTGCAACTGTTTGACAAAAGTGAAAAATGTGAATTTCCAATTTCAACCAAACGTGCTAGAAATGCTCCAATTGAGCTAATTAGCTTATTGTCAAATAATTACAAACGTCGGACAAAAGTGAAAAATGTAAATTTCCAATTTCAACCAAACATGCTAGAAATGCTCCAATTGAGCTAATTAGCTTATTGTGAGAATATTACAAACGTCTGAGAAAAATGAAAAATGTAAATTTCCAATTTCAACCAAACATGCTAGAAATGCTCCAATTGAGCTAATTAGCTTATTGTGAGAATATTGCAATTGTCTGACAAAACTGAAAAATGTAAATTTGTAATTTCAACCAAACATGCTAGAAATGCTCCAATTGAGCTAATTAGCTTATTGAGAGAATATTGCAATTGTCTGACAAAACTGAAAAATGTAAATTTCCAATTTCAACCAAACATGCTAGAAATGCTCCAATTGAGCTAATTAGCTTATTGTGAGAATATTACAAACGTCTAACAAAATTGAAAAATGTAAATTTCCAACTTCAACCAAACATGCTAGAAATGCTCCAATTGAGCTAATTAGCTTATTGTGAGAATATTGCAATTGTCTGACAAAAGTGAAAAATGTAAATTTCCAATTTCAATTAAACATGCTAGAAATGCTCCAATTGAGCTAATTAGCTTATTGTGAGAATATTACAAACGTCTAACAAAAGTGAAAAATGTGAATTTCCAATTTCAACCAAACGTGCTAGAAATGCTCCAATTGAGCTAATTAGCTTATTGTCAAATAATTACAAACGTCGGACAAAAGTGAAAAATGTAAATTTCCAATTTCAACCAAACATGCTAGAAATGCTCCAATTGAGCTAATTAGCTTATTGTGAGAATATTACAAATGTCTGACAAAACTGAAAAATGTAAATTTCCAATTTCAACCAAACATGCTAGAAATGCTCCAATTGAGCTAATTAGCTTATTGTGAGAATATTGCAATTGTCTGACAAAAGTGAAAAATGTAAATTTCCAATTTCAACCAAATATGCTAGAAATGCTCCAATTGAGTTAATTAGCTTATTGTGGGAATATTACAAACGTCTGACAAAAGTGAAAAATGTAAATTTCGAATTTCAACCAAACATGCTAGAAATGCTCCAATTGAGCTAATTAGCTTATTGTGAGAATATTACAAACGTCTGACAAAACTGAAAAATGTAAATTTCCAATTTCAACCAAACATGCTAGAAATGCTCCAATTGAGCTAATTAGCTTATTGAAAAATTATTGCAATTGTCTGACAAAAGTGAAAAATGTAAGTTTCCAATTTCAACCAAACATGCTAGAAATGCTCCAATTGAGCTAATTAGCTTATTGTGAGAATATTACAAACGTCTAACGAAACTGAAAAATGTGAATTTCCAATTTCAACCAAACATGCTAGAAATGCTCCAATTGAGCTAATTAGCTTATTGTGAGAATATTGCAATTGTCTGACAAAAGTGAAAAATGTAAATTTCCAATTTCAACCAAACATGCTAGAAATGCTCCAATTGAGCTAATTAGCTTATTGAAAAATTATTGCAATTGTCTGACAAAAGTGAAAAATGTAAGTTTCCAATTTCAACCAAACATGCTAGAAATGCTCCAATTGAGCTAATTAGCTTATTGTGAGAATATTACAAACGTCTAACGAAACTGAAAAATGTGAATTTCCAATTTCAACCAAACATGCTAGAAATGCTCCAATTGAGCTAATTAGCTTATTGTGAGAATATTGCAATTGTCTGACAAAAGTGAAAAATGTAAATTTCCAATTTCAACCAAACATGCTAGAAATGCTCCAATTGAGCTAATTAGCTTATTGTGAGAATACTACAAACGTCTGACAAAACTGAAAAATGTAAATTTCCAATTTCAACCAAACATGCTAGAAATGCTCCAATTGAGCTAATTAGCTTATTGAGAGAATATTGCAATTGTCAGACAAAACTGAAAAATGTAAATTTCCAATTTCAACCAAACATGCTAGAAATGCTCCAATTGAGCTAATTAGCTTATTGTGAGAATATTACAAACGTCTAACAAAATTGAAAAATGTAAATTTCCAATTTCAACCAAACATGCTAGAAATGCTCCAATCGAGCTAATTAGCTTATTGTGAGAATATTGCAATTGTCTGACAAAAGTGAAAAATGTAAATTTCCAATTTCAACCAAACATGCTAGAAATGCTCCAATTGAGCTAATTAGCTTATTGTGACAATATTACAAACGTCTGACAAAACTGAAAAATGTAAATTTCCAATTTCAACCAAACATGCTAGAAATGCTCCAATTGAGCTAATTAGCTTATTGTGAGAATATTACAAACGTCTGACAACACTGAAAAATGTAAATTTCTAATTTCAACCAAACATGCTAGAAAAGCTCCAAATGAGCTAATTAGCTTAATGAGAGAATATTGCAATTGTCTGACAAAAGTGAAAAATGTAAATTTCCAATTTCAACCAAACATGCTAGAAATGTTCCAATTGTGCTAATTAGCTTATTGTGACAATATTGCAATTGTCTGACAAAAGTGAAAATTGTAAATTTCCAATTTCAACCAAACATGCTAGAAATGCTCCAATTGAGCTAATTAGCTTATTGTGAGAATATTACAAACGTCTGACAACACTGAAAAATGTAAATTTCTAATTTCAACCAAACATGCTAGCAAAGCTCCAAATGAGCTAATTAGCTTAATGAGAGAATATTGCAATTGTCTGACAAAAGTGAAAAATGTAAATTTCCAATTTCAACCAAACATGCTAGAAATGTTCCAATTGTGCTTATTAGTTTATTGTGAGAATATTGCAATTGTCTGACAAAAGTGAAAAATGTAAATTTCCAATTTCAACCAAACATGCTAGAAATGCTCCAATTGAGCTAATTAGCTTATTGTGAGAATACTACAAACGTCTGACAAAACTGAAAAATGTAAATTTCCAATTTCAACCAAACATGCTAGAGATGCTCCAATTGAACTAATTAGCTTATTGAGAGAATATTGCAATTGTCTGACAAAACTGAAAAATGTAAATTTCCAATTTCAACCAAACATGCTAGAAATGCTCCAATTGAGCTAATTAGCTTATTGTGAGAATATTGCAATTGTCTGACAAAAGTGAAAAATGTAAATTTCCAATTTCAACCAAACATGCTAGAATTGCTCCAATTGAGCTAATTAGCTTACTGTGAGATTATTGCATTTGCCTGACAAAAGTGAAAAATGTAAAATTCCAATTTCAATTAAACATGCTAGAAATGCTCCAATTCAGCTAATTAGCTTATTGTGAGAATATTACAAACGTCTAACAAAATTGAAAAATGTAAATTTCCAATTTCAACCAAACATGCTAGAAATGCTCCAAATGAGCTAATTAGCTTATTGTGAGAATATTACAAACGTCTGACAACACTGAAAAATGTAAATTTCCAATTTCAACTAAACATGCTGGAAATGCTCCAATTGAGCTAATTAGCTTATTGTGAGAATATTGCAATTGTCTGACAAAAGTGAAAAATGTAAATTTCCAATTTCAATTAAACATGCTAGAAATGCTCCAATTGAGCTAATTAGCTTATTGTGAGAATATTACAAACCTCTGACAACACTGAAAAATGTAAATTTCCAATTTCAACCAAACATGCTAGAAATGCTCCAATTGAGCTAATTAGCTTATTGTGAGAATATTGCAATTGTCTGACAAAAGTGAAAAATGTAAATTTCCAATTTCAATTAAACATGCTAGAAATGCTCAAATTGCGCAAATAAGCCTACTGTAAGAATTTTACAAACGTCTGACAAAACTGAAAAATGTAAATTTCCAATTTCAACCAAACATGCTAGAAATGCTCCAATTGAGCTAATTAGCTTATTGTGAGAATATTACAAACGTCTGACAACACTGAAAAATGTAAATTTCTAATTTCAACCAAACAGGCTAGAAATGCTCCAAATGAGCTAATTAGCTTATTGAGAGAACATTGCAACTGTCTGACAAAAGTGAAAAATGTAAATTTCCAATTTCAACCAAACATGCTAGAAATGCTCCAATTTAGCTAATTAGCTTATTGTGAGAATATTACAAACGTCTGACAACACTGAAAAATGTAAATTTCCAATTTCAACCAAACATGCTAGAAATGCTCCAATTGCGCAAATAAGCCTACTGTAAGAATTTTACAAACGTCTGACTAAATTGAAAAATGTAAATTTCCAATTTCAACCAAACATGCTAGAAATGCTCCAATTGAGCTAATTAGCTTATTGTGAGAATATTGCAATTGTCTGACAAAAGTGAAAAATGTAAATTTCCAATTTCAACCAAACATGCTAGAAATGCTCCAAATGAGCTAATTAGCTTATTGTGAGAATATTACAAACGTCTGACAACACTGAAAAATGTAAATTTCCAATTTCAACTAAACATGCTGGAAATGCTCCAATTGAGCTAATTAGCTTATTGTGAGAATATTGCAATTGTCTGACAAAAGTGAAAAATGTAAATTTCCAATTTCAATTAAACATGCTAGAAATGCTCCAATTGAGCTAATTAGCTTATTGTGAGAATATTACAAACCTCTGACAACACTGAAAAATGTAAATTTCCAATTTCAACCAAACATGCTAGAAATGCTCCAATTGAGCTAATTAGCTTATTGTGAGAATATTGCAATTGTCTGACAAAAGTGAAAAATGTAAATTTCCAATTTCAATTAAACATGCTAGAAATGCTCAAATTGCGCAAATAAGCCTACTGTAAGAATTTTACAAACGTCTGACAAAACTGAAAAATGTAAATTTCCAATTTCAACCAAACATGCTAGAAATGCTCCAATTGAGCTAATTAGCTTATTGTGAGAATATTACAAACGTCTGACAACACTGAAAAATGTAAATTTCTAATTTCAACCAAACAGGCTAGAAATGCTCCAAATGAGCTAATTAGCTTATTGAGAGAACATTGCAACTGTCTGACAAAAGTGAAAAATGTAAATTTCCAATTTCAACCAAACATGCTAGAAATGCTCCAATTTAGCTAATTAGCTTATTGTGAGAATATTACAAACGTCTGACAACACTGAAAAATGTAAATTTCCAATTTCAACCAAACATGCTAGAAATGCTCCAATTGCGCAAATAAGCCTACTGTAAGAATTTTACAAACGTCTGACTAAATTGAAAAATGTAAATTTCCAATTTCAACCAAACATGCTAGAAATGCTCCAATTGAGCTAATTAGCTTATTGTGAGAATATTGCAATTGTCTGACAAAAGTGAAAAATGTAAATTTCCAATTTCAACCAAACATGCTAGAAATGCTCCAATTGAGCTAATTAGCTTATTGTGAGAATATTACAAACGTCTGACAACACTGAAAAATGTAAATTTCCAATTTCAACCAAACATGCTAGAAATGCTCCAATTGAGCTAATTAGCTTATTGTGAGAATATTGCAATTGTCTGACAAAAGTGAAAAATGTAAATTTCCAATTTCAACCAAACATGCTAGAAATGCTCAAATTGCGCAAATAAGCCTACTGTAAGAATATTACAAAAGTCTGACAACACTGAAAAATGTAAATTTCTAATTTCAACCAAACATGCTAGAAATGCTCTAAATGAGCTAATTAGCTTATGCTAGAAATGCTCCAATTGAGCTAATTAGCTTATTGTGAGAATATTGCAATTGTCTGACAAAACTGAAAAATGTAAATTTGTAATTTCAACCAAACATGCTAGAAATGCTCCAATTGAGCTAATTAGCTTATTGAGAGAATATTGCAATTGTCTGACAAAACTGAAAAATGTAAATTTCCAATTTCAACCAAACATGCTAGAAATGCTCCAATTGAGCTAATTAGCTTATTGTGAGAATATTACAAACGTCTAACAAAATTGAAAAATGTAAATTTCCAACTTCAACCAAACATGCTAGAAATGCTCCAATTGAGCTAATTAGCTTATTGTGAGAATATTGCAATTGTCTGACAAAAGTGAAAAATGTAAATTTCCAATTTCAATTAAACATGCTAGAAATGCTCCAATTGAGCTAATTAGCTTATTGTGAGAATATTACAAACGTCTAACAAAATTGAAAAATGTAAATTTCCAATTTCAACCAAACATGCTAGAAATGCTCCAAATGAGCTAATTAGCTTATTGAGAGAATATTGCAACTGTTTGACAAAAGTGAAAAATGTGAATTTCCAATTTCAACCAAACGTGCTAGAAATGCTCCAATTGAGCTAATTAGCTTATTGTGAGAATATTACAAACGTCTGACAAAACTGAAAAATGTAAATTTCCAATTTCAACCAAACATGCTAGAAATGCTCCAATTGAGCTAATTAGCTTATTGTGAGAATATTGCAATTGTCTGACAAAACTGAAAAATGTAAATTTGTAATTTCAACCAAACATGCTAGAAATGCTCCAATTGAGCTAATTAGCTTATTGAGAGAATATTGCAATTGTCTGACAAAACTGAAAAATGTAAATTTCCAATTTCAACCAAACATGCTAGAAATGCTCCAATTGAGCTAATTAGCTTATTGTGAGAATATTACAAACGTCTAACAAAATTGAATAATGTAAATTTCCAACTTCAACCAAACATGCTAGAAATGCTCCAATTGAGCTAATTAGCTTATTGTGAGAATATTGCAATTGTCTGACAAAAGTGAAAAATGTAAATTTCCAATTTCAATTAAACATGCTAGAAATGCTCCAATTGAGCTAATTAGCTTATTGTGAGAATATTACAAACGTCTAACAAAAGTGAAAAATGTGAATTTCCAATTTCAACCAAACGTGCTAGAAATGCTCCAATTGAGCTAATTAGCTTATTGTCAAATAATTACAAACGTCGGACAAAAGTGAAAAATGTAAATTTCCAATTTCAACCAAACATGCTAGAAATGCTCCAATTGAGCTAATTAGCTTATTGTGAGAATATTACAAATGTCTGACAAAACTGAAAAATGTAAATTTCCAATTTCAACCAAACATGCTAGAAATGCTCCAATTGAGCTAATTAGCTTATTGTGAGAATATTGCAATTGTCTGACAAAAGTGAAAAATGTAAATTTCCAATTTCAACCAAATATGCTAGAAATGCTCCAATTGAGTTAATTAGCTTATTGTGGGAATATTACAAACGTCTGACAAAAGTGAAAAATGTAAATTTCGAATTTCAACCAAACATGCTAGAAATGCTCCAATTGAGCTAATTAGCTTATTGTGAGAATATTACAAACGTCTGACAAAACTGAAAAATGTAAATTTCCAATTTCAACCAAACATGCTAGAAATGCTCCAATTGAGCTAATTAGCTTATTGAAAAATTATTGCAATTGTCTGACAAAAGTGAAAAATGTAAGTTTCCAATTTCAACCAAACATGCTAGAAATGCTCCAATTGAGCTAATTAGCTTATTGTGAGAATATTACAAACGTCTAACGAAACTGAAAAATGTGAATTTCCAATTTCAACCAAACATGCTAGAAATGCTCCAATTGAGCTAATTAGCTTATTGTGAGAATATTGCAATTGTCTGACAAAAGTGAAAAATGTAAATTTCCAATTTCAACC